>NW_024581108.1:2248636-2291927 GCF_017639235.1 Corvus kubaryi | reverse complement strand
CGCCGCCGCGCTCCGGCCGCCATGACACCGGAAACGGGGCGGTGCCGCCGGCGGCTCCGCCCGCGGAGGGGCGAGGCGGAGCGGGGCCCGGCCCCTCGGCCCGGGAGCGAGCGGGGCCCCTCGGTACCCCGGGGTCCGGCGCCCTCTGCCCGGTACAGGCGGGCTCCAGCACCTTCAGCACTCCCGGGGGTCGCACGCCCTCAGCCCAGACACCAGCCAGGGCTCCCGTCCCCTCAGTGCCAAGCGCAGCAGGGCAGCCACGCCCCCCACCCCCACCTGGACAGCACCAAACGCCCCCTCCGCCTCCTGCCTCCCCACCAGGATGGTGCAAGGGTGGTGCAGGGTGTCCTCTCCCATCAAGGCACTGCCACACACCAGTGGGTAAAAAAGAAAAAAAAATTTATTGTGCAATCTGCATCTCTTGTCCCAAACCGCACACACACCCCGACACCATAAATAAAGGGACTGGACCGGCCGTGAGTGAGGACCCTCCCTTAAGGGGAAGGTTCCCTTGGGATCACAGCGATGGAAGATGCTGGTTCTTCAGAGAGGGGCTACAAGCCCTGGTTTCCATCAACACCTACAGTGCAGTGTAGACCTGGGCAGCAGACACACACACACACACCGGTGTCTGGGGTTGGGGTTGGCCATGCACAGCGTGATCACATTGCCACTGTGCGTGTTACACCTCAGCTTCCTTCCTTCAGTGGGACAGCATGGCTTTGGGTGGTGGAAGACATTTCTTCAGCCCAGCCACCTGCGTGGCCCAGAAGAAGCTGTGAGCAGGCCCACCCATGAGCTCCTGGGTTCCTCCAACCCAAATCGGGGCTTTGGAGCTTTCCTTCTCAAAACTACCTTTATGGTGAGGGTGTACATAAAAGCTCTAAGAAAAAAGATCCATCTCACAGCTGCTTCCTTGCATCAGCACAGGTGCCCCCAGGCCGGCTAACCCCTCCTGTAATGCATGGGGAAACACTCATACAGCAGTATCAGAGAACCATGTGGCTTCCTGCGTCCCAGTCTCGCAAAGAGTCCACTGCCCCAGAAAATAAAGGGGAGCAGTGACACTGGCCCACATGGAGAGAGCTGCATGTCCAGACAGTTTGGTCTTGTCTGTGGTGGCTGGGATGAGACCAGGAAACAAACGGCAGCTGGAAGGGCTCAGCTCCTCGCCAGAGCCCAGTGGCCAGCAGCTGTGCAGTCCCAGGTGTCCAGCCCTGCGCCCTGACAGAGCCCAGGTCTCCTGCATCTGGGGCTCCACTGCAAAGAGATGGCACTGGGCAGAATAACGCCACGAGGTCAGCACCTGGAGAAGGTCTTGGGCTCATCTGCTGTCCCGGCTCCCTGGCACCTTCCTGGCACGAGGCATTAGGACTGGGTGAGCCTGATGGTGCCCCAGGAAGGGGTATCTTGGCAAGCACACGGCATAAGCTGTGAAATCCTCCATTCCAAGGCATCCAGTGCAGACACAGGGAACAGTGTGTGGTGCTTGTGGGACACTCGCTGGCCACTCACTCCAGCAGAGCTAATGGGGTTAGGGGCAGGCTGGCACTTCTACCCCCACACACCCCCTTTGGTCCCCAGCTCAGCAAGGCCCCTGGCTGCAGACAGGGTGGCAGTGGCACCGTGACAGGACAGGAACTTGGCCCTGACCAGGGTGAATAGGCTCAGGATGGGGCTGCAGAAGCTATGGCAGGACAGGCTGTGCCCCTCCTGGGAATTTGGGGAGAAGCAGGTTGTCATGGCTCCCCAGAGCCCACACTGGGCAGCAATGGCTCCTTCCACCCCGAGGCTTCCCCCTCTCCAAAATAATCACCCCAAAAAAGGCAAGTGGCAGCGAGAGACATGTTTGGGAGAGCCAGCCCCCACAGTGCCCCTGTCACAGCTGCCCACTGCTACTCAAAGGACAGTAGGTCAGGATGGGTCCCCTCCACCTCCCAGCCAGAGGTATGTGGCTCCAGCCGCCCTGTGCTCCCTGGTGGCTCATGCTCCAGCCCCGGTCTCCGGGAGGGCTTTTCTGTGGTGGGTGACATCTCGGTGGCCCTCTCACCCACTTGCCACTGGCTCTCCCAGCTGCCCTTATGGATGAGGTCAGGCACAGGTAAGGCACTGGTAGGCTGGTCCCCACTGGGCTCTAGGGTGGCTGTCATGCTGGGGACCCCAGGGCATTCTGGAGGAAATGGGTCCCCCATTCCCAGCTGCTCCTCTGTGAGGTCAGGGTGGGCTGTGGGTGGTTCGGGAGGCTCCTCTGTGCCGCTCCTCGTGCTGGTCCCCTCTGGCTGCGGAGCGATGAGCATGTCCTGGGGGGTCTTCAGGGCGCGCGGCGTCCGCTTCTTGGTGATGGGAGGCGGGGGTTCCAGCCGGGGAAAGGCATCCAGCCCCACAGCCCTGCAAGCACAGAGGGACAGTTGCATACAGCCCTGTGCTGGGTCCCTCCAGCCTGTCCCAAGGGCCCCGGGGTGCACACTGCAGGGACACTCACCCCTCCTCAGCAGCCAGCTGTCCTGTGCCCAGCACAGCACCTGCGCTGGCATTCACTTCCATGGCTCCCACGCCGGGCAGGCCGGCCGGCTCCTTGCGGCGCAGGAGGTCGTTCACCTTTGCACCCATGGCCTTGCCCAGGCTGCGGAGGTGCTGGCTGCCAGTGGGCCGGCTGGGCTGGGGCAGGGTGCCCACTGTGGCAGGGATGTGCTGTGCCTGTGGCGTGGGTGCCGTGCTGGCGCTGGCGTTCTCAAACATGCTCTGGTCCACTGGAGGGGGAAAGGGAACAGACAGGATGTAAGCCAGGCTGGAGGGGGGACCCCAGCACGGCCAGCCCACCAGCAGAGTGGGAACACAATCTTGGGAACTGGGAGGATGTTCCTACAGCCCCACAGAGGCTGTGGGCAGCCAGGCCATGCCAGGGCTGCAGTGCATGCATGGGGGACCAGCACAGGGCAAGACAGGGTAGCAGTGAGCCCAGGGCTCCACGTTGGCACTGCCAACACACCAAGAGCTTTTCTTACCTGACACCAAGCGACTTGGGAAGCAGGTTGTGGAAAGGGAGAGCGAGAGAGAGAGAGAGAGAGAGAGTGTGTGCAAGCGAGCATTTACCAGGGGAATGGCAAGGGAAGAGGCCTGTCCCTTCCACATTGCCAGGTGAGCTGTGCTGCCAAGCCCCTGCTCAGACCTGTCACGCTGCCTGAAGAGATGGGACTCACATGGGGGTCCCTTGTCAGCCACACCCTGGTAAAGCCACAGGCCCTTCTCTGGGGGCACCCATAGTCTGGGCTCTGCACTGCCCACCCCACCATGGCTCCCTCAGCCCAGCCCAGGCTGTGTCTGTGTAGTGGGTGGCAGCGGGTGCTTGCTGGGGAAAGGGCTCTGCAGTCACACCCCATCTCTGAGCTACACTGAGATGGGGTGTCTTCCCAGCAAGAGCCCTCCAAGCTGTGGGGGCTGCCCCCAGGAGTACCAGCTCAAACCCCCTGTGGCTGCCTCCATGCCAGTGTGGGTCTGTGTGATGGCTCCAGCCAGTTCCTGGATGAGCCTGGTGCTGTTCTGGGGCCTCGCTGCCCATCAGCATCCTCTGCCCAACTCTACCTCTGCATCCCAGGGGCACATACTGAGACAGAGACAACCACTTCCACATCCCATGGGACAGAGAGAAAGGGTTCCCAGCACTGCTTCCAACCTCATGGTGGGCTGGACTCTTACAGGGACCCCCTTTCCTCTGTGTTCTGTGGTCCCACAGTCCTGCTCAACAGCGACCTGCAGCATCTACCAGCCCTGGGGTTCATCCTACAGCTACTTCATCTGCACCAAGAGAGCCACCCAGCAGTGCCCGGGCAGCCTCTCCTCCAGCCTGGACATCACCTCTCGGGAGTGTCAGCAGCCTGACAACCTCTTGAAGAGCTCTCTTCTGGCTCCTCCCAGCCCCTGAGAGGGACGGGCTGGCCAGCAGCAGAGCCAGCATCATTGTCCAGGACAAACTCACTGCTACCCAGTGCCAGCCTGTGCTCCAGCATGGCCACCAGTTGTGCTGCCACATCTTCCCCACACCGCGGTTGGTCAAGACCCAGATCCAGCACAGCTGCCAGGAGGGCTACAGCTGCAAGGGGTTCTACCGCAGGTCCAAAGCCCTGGGGGAGCAGGAGCTCAAGGCACGGGAGGCTGCAGCCCCCATGGTGTCCATGCAGTCCCAGCAGCCAGGCAGCTGCCACGGGAGGGCACTGCTCCATCACTCCTGCCAGCGGCAGAATGAACTGCTTCAGGAGCAGTCAGCCCTGCCTGTGCTCTCCTTTTGCCTACCCAACGCTTCTGTCATCCTTTAAGAGAGGCTCTTCCCTACTTTTCCTTCTCCGGCAGCCAAAAATTTCCCGGGCCCCTGGAAGTGCTGATTAGCATCTCTGCATCTCCGTGGGGAGCTCTGCAGGTGCCAGGAGCCCCCAGGCACCCTCAAGCTGTTGGGTCAACCCTGAGACAAACCTGTGCTGTGCAGTGGCTGAAGGGGAAGACTGAAACCCCTCTACTTAGGTGGGGTTTCTTTCTACTTAGGTACTGAAACCCCTCTACAAGGTGCCCAGAATATTGCCCAGCAATATTCTGGGCACCTTGCTCTCATGGGCAGCCTGTGGCTGGCACCACAAGCAGGGGTCTCACAGGAGAGGAGACTTAGGTTGGAGGGGGTCTCTGCAAGGCCAGAGGATGCCACTGCTGGCACCCAGCGTGGAGAGGGAAGGAAGTACAGAGAGAGTCAGTGAGAAGAAAGAGACAACAGAAAGCCTTGAGAAATAGAAAGATTTATTTAGCAAAAGCCAGTTGACTAATGACAACACCCAAGGGTTAAGTGCACTTACATCGACAGATTGGCTTCCCAGATAGATTGAGTCAACAGTTAGTAATACGACAGTTGTAGGAAAAGAAAGGACAAAAAATATAGCTATAAAACCCCTGTCAAGGTCCATAACAAAAGTGAGAGGCTAGAGAGGAGTCTTGGAGGCAGCGCTGACTTAGGAGGGGTCATTTACATGTGTACACCCATGGTGCAGCATGATGCTGGCAGCACCCCCTCGGCCTGTGGGGCACCTGCCACTGTCCCCTGTGGGCAGAGTGGGGGGCAGGAGCCCGAGGCCACAGCTGGTCCTGACAGCCCAGTGCTCACAGGACATGGCCTGAGCTCTGTGTGTGCAGCAGGGATGGACCAGAGCGGTGGCTCAGGAGATGGCTCCCCCCACCTGCTTCCTGAGGCAGCCCAGCCTGGAAGAGACCTCCGGCCGGCTGTTGCTCCTCCCAGGCTCTCCCTGCATCTGCCCTGTGTGTACAGCTGAGCTCCTGCTGTCCCCTCTCCTGAACAATCTGTCTGCCCACATGGAAATCCCTGTCCAAGCCCAACCATCCCTACCCTGTAAGTGCCATGCTGGTGCGTGCTGTCATGCCCACTTCTTCTCCCTAGCTGGAGCAGCCTCCCACCCCTTGCTTTCACCTTCACCTGCTGCAAGCTGGCAGTGGGATGTCGGGTCCCCAGCAGAGGGGCTGGCACACAGCTGTGCCTACAGCTCTGTGGGACAGGGCATACGGAGGTAGTGGTGGCCAGAGGACAGGAGCACCCTCTCCCCCTCTGCCTGCCCTGTGGCTGGTGCAGGAGCTCCCCTGGACATCAGGGCACTGCTGGGGACACTGAAACATGTCCTTCTTTCCTTCCCACTAGCTCCTCAAGCCCATCCAGTCCTGTCTTGTGGGGGAGGGTACATAGCACAGCTCGTACTGACCCCAGGGTCTCATCCACACATCACTCCTCAGCAGCCCTCAGTCCCAAAGGGACCGGGGCAGAGAGAAGTGATGGACCTTCCTCAGCAGCCAGGCCAAGTCCTGGAGGAGAGCAAGAGCTGGCGTCAGCCAGGGGTTTAGCTGCAGGCAGATTGAGCAGAGACAGAGCTGACAAAGGTGAGAGCAGCAAGGAAGCAACAAAGCAAAGCAGAAGCAGGATAGGAGGGAGGACAGGGAAGAAGACAACTGTGCCAATTCCCCACCTCATCGAGTGCTTTCACATGAAGCAGGGCAGACATCAGGACTCTGGTTCATACCCCTTCAATCATGGCCTCCTAGAGGCTCAGCACCAGGCAGGTGATAAAAGTGTTTGTAGAAAAGAAACAAGCTCTGGATCCCTTGGAGGCCCCAACAGAAGGCTCTAAGCCATGAGCTTCTCGAGGGCTGGTGGGGGATCCCGAGATCTTGGATTCACTTTTCCAGAGGGTGCAAACCAGAGGTGTGATGAAGCACCCCTGCAGACACCAGCAGTTCACTCCCCATTGAGGGCTGAAAGTGTGCTCATCCCTGAAGATGCCAGCCTTGGTCTGGGGCAAAACAACTGCTTGGAAATTGGGAGGGTTTGTCTATAAAGCAAAGCAGGGAGTTTGCGGTGATGGGAAGTGCTTGAAAATGTGACTTCAGAGCACCAAAAAGGCTTTGAAACCTGGCAGCTGTGCCAAGGAGCCAAAGGATCAGATGCTGAGGGGGAGGATGCTCTACAGCTTTGTGCTGCCTGCTCCACACTGAGCTGTGCCTTCCTCTCTGCTCCACCACCTGGGAGAGAAGCAGGCTCTACCCACACGCCCTCCACCTGCCTCGGCAGGGATAAACCCTGTCCTGGAAGTGCCACATCACCCTGCCAGCAACTCCCTGCACACAGCCAGCCTGTGCAACCTCATCTCACCCCTTAAACTCCTTTCCAGGCTCATCCCCACTGTCCATTAATGCCTCACTTCTCACTCACAGACCCACTCTGACAGTGCACCGTCACCAACCCTCACCTAGCATGGCCCTGTACTTGTCCCCCACCCTGCCCACCATGCAGAGAGCCAGACCAGCTGCTCTGTCCTTGCTCACCACCCCGGCGCTGCCCCCTCTATCCCTTTTGTCCCTGCTCACTGCCCTAGACCTGCTCTCCCATCCTCCCAGTAAAACCCTTCCTCTGCTTTACTGCTTCTCCAGCCCCAGAAGGGGCTAATCCAGCAGGAAGTGCCTTGCCTCTGCCTGACCTTTGACACACAGTTTGAAGGGAGATAGGGGCCAGGGGGAGCACAAGGAGCTGTCAGCTCAGTGTCTGCTGCAAAGCAGGGATGCTCAGCACACAAGCCCACGCATGCTGGAGCACAGCACGCCTGGCACACGCCCTCGACACCGCTCTCCTCACCTCCACACACTCCCAACTGGGTGCTGGAATCCTCCTGCTCCCTCCTCTGCCCCCCCTCCCTCCGGGCTGTCCTGTCCCTGCCAGGGCCATGGGGCTGCGGCCAGGGTCCTTCCCAGCTCCAGCAGGTCCTGGCTGCTGTGCACCACCTCCTGCTGACCCCTACACCGCGATCTCGTCCTCCAGGCTGTCGCCCAGGTCCTGCCTGGGCTGGACGTGGAGCAGGCGCGGCGGTTCCTCCTGGGACCAGGAGTCGCGCTCCTCGCTCTCGTCCGTGTTGGACTCGTACTCGGAGGCGATGCCCGACTCGCGGAACTTGATGAGCTCCAGGCTGCCCAGTGCTGGCTCTGGGGCAGGCGGCCCCGAGTCCGGCAGAAAGCGGTAGCACTCCAGCTTCACCAGACAGTCGTTCCTACCTATGGGGCTGCCCATGGTGCTGGGGAAAGCCGAGCTGGGGCCCAGCGGCGGCGGGTGGGTGTCCTCGGGCTGCGGGGTGGTCGGGTCGCAGAGGACAGGAAGGACGTTGGAGCGGAAGGTGATCTCCAGCAGACTGTCCTGGGAGCCTGCTGCAAGAGAAGGGCACGGCTAAGAGGCCCAGCTTGCCTGGGCATCCCCTGGCCACCACGGCTGGCTGCACACTGGCCGGAGGAGGACAGTCTGGGGTCACTGTTTTGAGGGGCTTATTCGGTGTCACTAATGCCAGGAGCTGCTGCTGGCCAACAAAGGGCCAGTTCTGCAGGACAAAAAGTTAACTGTCTTCCAGCCCAGCTCCTGCATGGAGCTGATGGCCACATCTGCTGGAGAGGAAGGTCAAGTAGGGGCTCTTGGGCAGGTATGGAGCTGGCCTGGAGCATGCAGCCACTGGGGAAAGCAGACGTATAGCTGATGGAGGTAGGCGATTACCTGTCCATACAGCCCTCCCCAAGCCCCTTCCCATGCTGCATGCAAGCACCCTGCTGCACACACACAAGCCAGGCCAGAAGGGCACAAATATCCCTCTGAACAAAATAACTGGAAATGCATGAAAAATCCCAAGAAAAACACCCACATGCACGTCCCCCACAGCCCTGGCTAGCTGCGAGGGGAGAGGAAGGGGCGGCAGCGCTTACTGGTCGTGTTCCCCGCCAGCTTCAGCTCCAGCTCCTGCACCTGTTTGACCAGGAGTGAGATGTGCTGCAGCAAGTCCTTGTTCTGGAGCAGGAGCTGGTGCACACGAGCCTGGGCCTCCAGCCGTGCCGCTGCTTCTGCTGCCAGCTGGTCCTTCAGCAGGTGGACCTGGGACAGAAGACAGCAGGTGAGCGCAGGGAGATGCCGCTCAAGGGTGGAGGGCTTTGACTCTGGCCATCCCTAGACATCGCCCAGGGCTCACCAGCGTCCTACCCCATGAAGTGATGAAGCAGCCATTCCCTGTGGGTACTGCAGATGTGATGGGGAGAATGTGGGCCGTGTCACACCAGGGCTCAGCACATTGTCCCCTGGCCTCCCTGATGGAAAAGCTCGAGGCCAAGGCGCGCAGCACTGACCGAACTGACAGTTGTGCACATGAGCTGCGGATGTGCGTGGGAAGGGCAGCCCAGGAGGAAGCCAGATGGATGCAGCAGAGGAGACACGCTCGACCAACTGGATGGTGCTGCAGGTGCACGAGGGCGCAGCCGTGCAGCAGAGCTGGCCTTGGAAAAGCTGTCTTTTTGGGCAGGTTTCCCAGAAACAGGGCCCAGCCAGCAGCCCCTGTCGCAAGGAGGGGCTGGAGTACCACAGATGGCAGAGTGCTGCTGAGGGGTGGTGGCTCTGGGGGTGCAAGCTGGCTGCTCAGCCTGGCTCTGGGAAGCAATGCCTGCAGGGAGCCCACAGGCAAGACCACCATTGATTTCAGCACAACTACCTTCCTATATGCAAACATCTATGTCCCCAGCACCGTGCCCCTGAGGGCAGACAGCCAAGAGCTCCTGCCCAGGGCAGCTCTCTGATCCGCACTCAAGCAAGGAGAACCTTGGAAATGTACACTGCACAAGGGGATAGCAGTGACCTGGGGGCCACATTGGCTCAGCACCCCTTCCTGGCACCCACCCATGGCTCCTATAACTGCTCCTCTCTCCAGCAAGGACTGGAACCAGGAAAGCACAGATTTACAACTAAACAAAAAAAACCCAAAACAAAAATAACCCGAAAACAAAAATATCCCCACCAAACACAAAAGGCTATTTTACCTTGGACTAAAAGCTGACTTCGAGGAAGAAGAGGAAGCTCTCTGTACCTGACAAACTGTGAGCTGCTGCTGCAGCTGCAGGGACCCCAAAGCTGCCCAGCTGGGGGCCACCTGCCCCCACAGATGGGTACCAGGAGGCAGTGCCAGGTTTTGGCAGGCAGGTGCTGCCCAAACGTGGCCAGCAAAGTGGCCCTGGGCAGAGCTGAGCTGAAGCACAGCAAGCCTGGGAGTGACAGGAGGCCAGGCAAGGACTGGAATTTACAGCTTTCTGTGAAGCCAGACCAAGAGCAAGGGGTGCAATACTTTACACTCTGAGCAGGCACCATGGAGCCTTTTGGATTGTGAGCAACACTATACTTGGACAGACATAAAAGATTCCCCGAGGATGCAGGTCCTTCTTCCAGAGGGGAAAGCAACTTGGCAACCTGTGACCCCAAAAGGCACGTGGGCTCTGGAGGCAGCAGCTCAGCCGGAACTGATCAACAAATACTGATTTACTGATGCGAGCGGAGCAAAGCCCCGGGGCAGCACAGAAAGGCTGCTGGAGCCCATCACACAGGCCAGGAAGAAAGTTGATGAATTGCAGAGAGTTCTGTGAGGGGTCAGGGAACAAGTAAAGCTCAGGTAATGAGTTGGATAAAGCAGCCAGGGCTGCTTAAATGAGAAATAGCTGCATGGAGAGTGAGCTGCCAGCTGCACAGCCCAGGCACACCAGTCACTGGGGCAGGCCACTGGCGAGCACACAGCAGCCAAAGGCCCAAGACACCTGGTGGGAAGCAGACCTAAGCACCTCTTGGAGCCCCCTCCCCATGGAGCTGCCTGCCTTCATCACTGCCCCCAGGCAGGATACTCCAGCAGCACCAAGGGGCTCAGTAGTGTGCCCCAGCCCTGCCACTGCCCCTGGGAAAGAATAGAGGGGAGAACCTGCGCCACGGCCACTTGTGTCTGCTGCTGCTGCTGCTGCAGGAGCTGCTGGAGAAGCTGCATCTGGTGGTGGGCAGAGAGGGGTGTTCCCAGGTCGGGCAGCTGGGCAGATGAGGGCAGCAGCATCTTGGGTGACGCTGTCAGGATATCTTCAGGGTGGAGGCAGCTCTGCAAAACACCAATGTCTAAAGTGTGATCCCCTGGCACTCACCTCAGAGAGCCACTGGGCACACACGAGCTTTTGCACAGAGCAGCCCCCCAAAATACCCAGAGAAGAAGCAGCTGCATCAAAAGCTAAAGCATACTTTGCTAACGGTGCTGACAACCTTTGCAAAAAGTACCTTTTCAGTTTCAACAACAACTCAAATAGTTTTGTAGAAAATTCCTGAAAAGGCTGACGCTTCCCATTGGAATTTCCACTGTATCAAGAAGTCTTTTATTTTTGTGTTTTTAGTGGAAAAAAATCCCTATCAGCTCTGCCCCAAACGCTTTCCGTGTGGCTGCACATAGCTGAGCCTCGGCACAGCGCTCTCCAGGAGTGCCCTGGGCCCCGAGCCAAAGGGCAGCCCTGCAGCGGCAGATGGCTTTGATCTGGGAGCTGGGGAATGCTGCACAATCCCTCCCGACCCCCCAGCCCTCGGAATGCACACCAGAGTCACGGGGCTGGGGCCGTGCCACCCCCTGAGAGCAGAGGGCAGGGACCCTGGGCTCGGTGTGGCCACCCACCTCCTTGCCCACGGCATCAAGGTCGGTCACGCCGCGGCTGAAGTCCAGGATGTCAGCTCCGGGCAGTGGCAGCTCCACGGCATCAATGTCGGTCTCCTCAGCCGAAGCGGCCGCTCTCTCCACACCGGAGAGGCGACAGGCTGTGGGAGCAGGGTCAGGGCAGGGCACGGCCTGCCTGCACCTGCAGCTCACTACTGTTCACCCACGGCTGTGAACAGTGCCACAGTCGGTCCCCACCGCCCCCATGCCACCCACCCTCCAGCCCGGGGGAAAGCAGGTACAGAGAAACACGGCTGTGTCTTCCTGCTGCTGCTCAGGAGGAGGCTTGCAGCCAAAAACACACCCAGCCCCAGCACACCAAACCTGGGGAACGGCAGCCAAAAGCCCTGATGTGGGACAAACGGGCCATCAAGAACAGAAAACACAGATAAAGCTGAAGAAAGGTAAACAAGAGATTACGGGAAAGAAAAACAAAAACCAGATGCTCTGGGATCCCCAGGGAGCTGCATATCGTGGCTGGGACATTGTGCAGAGGAAAACCAAACAATGACCGGTCCAGGGCAGCCCAGTGATTAGGTCATCACGGCAGCACTGGTCACAGAGGCAAGCAGGAAACCGCAGCTCAGCCCAGGTTGCTCCTGTTGGGATGGGGGGGATCCAGCCCACAGCATGGCATGGCATGGCAGGGCAGGGCAGGCAGTCCACACACAGACAGGCAGCAGGACCTGCCAGTGTCCCACCTGGCAAGGGAAGGGTTTGACTAACCTCTCGTAAAACATCTGCCTCCCCTCCAGCACAGGCACCGGCACCAAGGAGCGGGGCTGCTCCCCGGGACCCTGCAGAGCTCAGGGTGATGGGGCTGGACCAGCAGCCCCCCAGCCAGGCATCCCTGCACCCTCTACCCACAGGGCTGTGAAGAAGCGGGGTCTGCAGCCTGCCTGCAGCCCTGACATCTTGATGGGAGACCACGAACGTGGCTATGTCCATTCAGGGAACTGCAGAGAGCTGGCCCCAGACCCAGGCGTGCCTCAGGACAAGAGCAAGATCTGGGCTTGGGGCCTCTTGCGCCGAAGTAGCGAGGGAATGTTTGCAGTGTGTGCAGCCAAGCACAGAGCAGAGTCCCAGGCACTGCTAATGGGCTCCCAGCAAGGGGGATGTCTGAGAGGATCATGGCTAACACCTAGAGAAGGTTCCTTGCTGGGCAAGACTGCAGCTTGAGCCTGAAGCACAGCAAGCCAGATTGCTGTGCAAATCCATTGCCCAGAGGTGCCAGCCAGCAAGGAGCAGTACGGGAAGACAGTGCCTCAGCAAACCCCATCTGCCAGGCTCCGGGAGCCCCACGCCACCCCACAGCTCCGCCTTTGCGGAATACCTGGGACGTCCAGGTCATCTCCGTTCCTCTCGCTGTCTCCGTCCTCCTGCCCGTCCGCGTTCTGCTGGGTGTGCTGCAGGCTCAGCTTGTGGCACACCTCGAACGCCTGCCCCACCGTCCGCACGATGCGCATGGCTTGGCTCTGCGGCAGGCAAGGACAGGAGAGGAAAGGGGGAATGTAACCTCAGCTGGGCTGCCTCTGCACGGTGACCCCCCAGCCTGGCACAGCTCTCAGGGGTCTCTGTGCTGCCACAGGGTCTCAGATCACCAGGGTGCCCCGGCTGCCAGCTCCAGTGCATTGCCATGGAGTCCTGCCCCAGCTGCTCCACCGAGAGCACACCAGGATGAGATCTGCATCCCGACATCTTTACCTTCTTCTTGGACTTGAAGACGTTGCACCTGAAGACATTGCTAGACCCATCCCTGGCAATGTAGCTGAAGATCTTTAGGTCCTGGGAGTCATGAGATACATAGAATATCCTGCAAGGACAGAATGGAAGGGACGATATAAGCATACACATTACCCACATGCCCAGGAGACGGCCAAGGCCACAACCAATGCTTCCCGTGGCACGGGGTGCTGGCACATGCCCAACCTCTGCAGCACATCCCTGCTAAAGCCCATCAGAAATTTTTTTGGCAGTGGTTTTACCTCAGTTGGGAAAATCTGCCTGCTGATTCAGCAGCAGCAAACATTTTGCAAAGGCAGCATTGGATTTCTCTGCTCAGCCCCCAGGGACAGAACCAGTGGCCCAGGAGCCCTCTGGGGATGGAGAAAAGCAAACCTCACCCCCGGCCTGCTCACAGAGCTGGCCACCTTGCCCAGTGCCTGCCACCCCCTCCCCAGCACAGCTGAGGGCCTCTCTCACTCCAATTTGGCCTCCCTGGGACAGACACCCCCTGCTATTGGCTTTTGGGAACAAGATGGAAGAGGAGAGCCAGGGACTTTGGAAAGCACCATGAGCTGCCCTCCACAGGATGGTGGCAGCTCTCCAGTCCCCAGCACAGTGCTGGTGTGGTGGGGGTAAGTGGCATGGCAGAGCCACACAAGTCTCCGTACCCTCACCCAGCAGCCTCACCTGTAGATGGGATCATGCATGACGAGCATTTTGTTCTCATCCCAGGCCCATTCTTTTTTCTGCAATGAAAGAAGCTGAAAATGAGTACGTCAGATGCTGTCCTTGAGAACAAGGACAGGGCAGAGACAGTCCAGGGACAGACTTGGGAAGCTCTTGTCACAGCTCTGCTGCTGCTCCCCTGAAACCCTTTGCCAAGGGTCAGGTCCTGTTGGGGACCAGTCACATCCCACATCACCTCCCACAGGACTCTCTGGGCCCCTTCTACACTGCTCCAGGACTGGCTCAGCCACCCTGCAGGAACATGACTCACATGAGGTTGACCCCAGCCCATCGCTCCCTCTCCCAGCCCACCAGATCTTCCCAGAAATTCAAGGATGCTGCAGGTCCCTGCACCAGGAGGGGAGGGGTTCTGCTGCTGAGGCACTGCTGCTCCAGTGGCCAGTGCTGCCTACCTTCTTCTTCTTCTTCAGAATGACCTTCACGCCATCCACCGACACAATGAGATTCACTTTCTTCTTCTTGATATTCTTGGCTTTGAACTCATACTGCAGGAGATGGAAGAAAATACCTGAATTAGCCTTCCTGTGCCAGCACAGCCCCAGGGAGGGCTGAAGAGGCTCCAATAGGAAGTGGCAAGAGGGACAGGGACAGGTTTTCCTGATCCCACATGCCCACATCAACCTAGCATCCATGCTAGGACAGGACAAGGGGTCTTTCTGCCCTGCAGTGTCCCCAAGCCCAGCATCTGGAGGAGCACGCACCAGAGCAATCCAGCCCCTGGATGTGGATAGCACTTTGCCCAGTTCAGAGTGCTGCTGGGAATGGTAGCTTGTGTTTCAAATGCATTTGTTCTGCCCCTCTGAAGGGCTGTGCCTCCCCACAGAGGGACCACCACCCCCCCAGCCCGGCCAGCCCCCAGGGATCTGCAGCCTGGCTGCATTTGCCCCGCTGGCTTGTGGCCATTGCTGAGCTCTGAAAAGTGAAATGGCATTTTGAGTTGGGTATTTTTGGGCTCAGTATAAAACTGAAGATGATTGCTGAGGACTCTGTGAACCTCTCCAGGGGAGATGGGATAATGCAATTACCCACTTCAATTAGAAGTCACTGGACAGGAAAAAATCCCAACAGGAATTTCCAAAGATCAGTGACTAAACACAAAGCTCTGGTCTGGCCTGGGGAGAGAATGAGATTCCCCCCAAATCCACCCACTTTGGCATTTAGAGTCTTACAAGCGGGGAGAAGGCTGGCAGAGGAATAGCTAAATAAGCCATTTGGGCTGATCCTGCTGTGGGACTTTCGAGGAGTCCCATAACTGGTTTGCCACAGGTGCAGCCACATCAGGCACCCAATGTGCTGGTCCCACTTGCAAGGAGCTGTGCACAGCCATGGGGACAGACCCTCTGTGCCCAGAAAAAGCCCTGCATCCTGCACCTCGCCTGCCTGAAGAAGAGGGATTTGATTTATCCTCTCATTATTTCAGCAGTGTCTCTGCAGAGGGAGCAGTGCCCTGCCTCCAGCCCGCGCCAGCTCCGCTGTGACATTTCCAGCACCGCGTGATCTATTAACTCTGGCAGCCAGAGCCAGCAGGCAGGAAAAGCTGCTGGCCCTGACCTGTGATCAAATGATAAAAGACCTGAAAGCACAATTCCTCAAAGCCATTTTAAAGTCGCCGAAGGGGATGGGAGATTCAGAAGGCTTGGAAAAGAGTGCGGGGAACACAGCTCTGCCCTCCCCCGAGCACAGAGCAGGCAAGCCCATCCACACTGGGGCTGAAGCCATGGTGATGGGGTGCAGAAAGCAGAGCTCAGGCTCCCACCATGGCTTTGGTCAGCCTCAAAGCCCCCAGCACATCCCCAACATGCTGCTTGCATGGCTTATTCCTCATGGAGAAGGGTCTCACCAGAGTCCTTCACCACAGAACCCACCAGTGTGGGTTTCCAAGGCCCAAACCCATCGTTATCAGCAGAGATGAAACTGCATTCAAGAGCCCATTCTTTGTGTCTTGTCAGGACACTAGACCAGTGCCTGGTACCTAACCCTGAAGAAATGTCTTGATTTGGCCCTAAAAAGGTGAGCCTGACTACACCTTGGAGTAATTAACCCAGTCCTTTCTGAGGCTCTGCATGTGATTTTCCAGGAGCTGCAGGCTGAGCTCCATGCTCTCTGCAGCATCCAGGGTGACTGCGTGGCACCTTGGGTGCTGCTGCCTGATTTATTGGTCCTAACGATCACTGATTATACACATCCAGTTGCATTTCCGAGCTCCTGGTGCTGTGGGGCTTCTATTCCAGGCTACCCCAAGTGCTAACTAATGTGGTCTTGGAAGAGTGAAAAATATCTCACGGTGAGACAGACTATTTTTAGCCTGGTTTTTTGGGAGAGTAACAGCCCCAGGACAGCAATGCAGACAGGCCAGGAGGTTTCAGCAAAGATGCTACCCAGCCCTGGGACATTTCAGGGACAGAATCACACAGAGCTCCTCGGGGAGGCTTCCACAATCCCTGGCTGCAGGCAAAGGATTCTGCCCAGGCTCGCCCTGAGCCTGGCAGGGGGGAATGCTGTGGGAAGAGCTGCTGTGCCTCTGCCACGCTGAAGCCAAAGCCCCCTGGTGCTGATGGGTCATGGCAAAACTCCAGCAAAAACCAACGGAAGCAAAGAAGTCAAATTCTCGGAAGGACCGAGCAGACAGATTTGTTAAGCCCTTCCATAAATCCAGGCCTTTATCCTGACACCGACTGGAGAGCCAAGCTCCTTTGCAAGCCTGAGCCATGTGCTCAGAGAGCTGTTGCCCGTCCCACCCCACCCAGAGCTCATTAGAGCAATCAGTCCAACGAGCCCAGCGGCTCTCCGGGACACACTTCCCATGCTCCGAAGCGCAGCTCCAGCCAATAAAACACTAATGAACTGGCGCCCACTGGGGCTCTAATGAAACACTAACCGTCATTTAATAACAAATTAGCAAGGAAGAGGATTCAATAAGACAGCAATTCAGCCGCGCTGCCTCTTACATCCCGGGGCCGTGCAGGGAAAGCATCCCGGGTTCCACAGGCTAGGAGATGCCATTGCTGATTTTGAGGGGCTGCCTAATTTGGTCTAAGGGAGTGTCAGCTTTGTGCAGTTCCTCTAAGTGAGACCTGAGCCACAGAGACTGTAAGGGATGAAACCAAAACCCTTTACTTAATGGGGCCATGGAAGAACATCTCTGTACAACTGATCAGGACCTCCCTGGCTTGGAGTTATTCTTGATGACAACTCTGCCCAGGCACAGAGATCTGCTGTGTCTGCCCATGTTCGTCAACATTCCTCCTTCTGCTGCAAAACAAAGAGAGAAAGCTTAAGAGGGTTGCAAAGCATTAGGATTTTAGCTTTTCCTGCTGCTGGGAAGAGAGCAGAGGTGATGATGGCAGGGTTGGAAATGCTACCGCAGGGGCGCTGAGATGGTCTGCACAGCCACAGCCGCAGCTGCTGTATCCACAAGAAGTGGCTGACCCACAGGAAAAGAAAACCCACGTTTCCAGAGACACTGGGCCACTGCCACCCAATCCTTGCTGGGAATATATCCTGCATTTTCCAAAGATGTGCAATAGGAGCGTCTCTGTATGCTGGGTGACAGCAATTTACCCCACACTCGCTGGGCACTGCATTGTCATTTGGTGACTGCTTCAGGAGAAAAAACACATTTCACACATGATAAGCTCAGCTACCCATGGCTCCAGTTGGAGAGCTGAATCCTAGCCTACAGCTTAATAAAGAACTGATACAGAAATAATTATCCAGCTTGAAATCAAGAAAGGAAAGAGGATTTGCACAGCATTCCCATGATCCCCTTTGGTTTCACATCATGTAGCATTTCACTGTACTACTTATAACCAATTAAAAGCCGTAACAGAAGCGCTTTCTTAGCCTTCTACCCATTTTGCTCATCTTGGGCACGTTTCTGGATCTTTAAATATCTGTAATAATACTGCAGGCTTGGGTTAATTATATTAATTCTTGTTTATAGCAATGTGAAAATGCCAGAAGAAAGAGAAGAATTAATTTCAGAGAAATACACAGAGAAAGGACACAGCAAAATTATCCATTCCTGGACTTGCACAGCTCCACAGTTGGTCTCCAACTGAAGCTATAAGAGCTGCATTAAAATTTTTGACCAAAGACTGAAAATGGACATCTGAGATACATCAGTTGAAAAGCCCCATGACTATTCAAGAAGAAAGGCAAAGGTGGTCTCAGTAACGCAAAAGAAATATAAGATCACTCGTAAAATCCAACCAGCTAAGTGAATAGACTGTCCTTTAATTTTACCCTGCCCACAAAAAAACATACTTATCTTTTCAAATGGAAAAGAAACATCCACTCCATCAGAGCACAGGAGCCTTACTGTCGACCTCGGGTTAGTGGGAGTCTATTTTCAACATCTGTCTTTTGTGCAGAGTTCAGTATTTAAAGAACTTTGGAAGGAAAAGAAGCCAGCTGGTGTATGCATCATTGCGCAACGCATTCCTACTGGCAGAGTATTAAAATTGCCCTTTCTGGAGAACGGAGTAACATATGTTGCTTAATAGAGAGCGCATGTAACCTTGTCAGCTTGGAGTAAAATTATGTATGAATCCAAGAGAGATGGGTAAGTGTGAAAAGCAGGGAAAACTCAGCATCCCTAGAAAGATGCTATCCATCTCTGTCGGCATGTTTCCGCACAGCAGAAGTGTGAGGAAACTTGTAACCACGCGCTGCACACAAGGTCAGGCAGATCAGACACTGAGGAGGAGAGATGATGTCTTTCTAGATCCATCATCCCCCCCACATTCACAAGCATCTGAAAAATGTTAACCTGAATAAAAATGCCCTCATTTCATTCCAGCCCATCTAAACTGCCTCAGGTACAGATTTAAGTCTGTCCACTAGCACTGTCCATAAGTAAGGGAAAGTACCAGGAATGCTTTATGGTCACATTGTGCCAGCAGAATACAAATAAAGAGAGTATTTTTTAAAGGAAGTTGCTCTAAATGCATCGAGCTGCCCCTGTCCCCTTCCACCCTCTATCCCCCTCCTCAAAAAAAAAAAAAATTTAAAAAGGGAAAAAAGGTTACAAGCTTGTACCTTGTATTGGGGAAAGAGCAGTGCTCTGAGAATTCAATTAACAAGGAAAAAGCAATTCCTACAGAACTCACTGCTGCTCTGCTAGCTTGGGAGGCAGGAGATGAAAATCTGCAGTAAGAAAAAGCGTAGAAGAGGATGTAGTTTTTGCCAGCAAGCTGTATTTCTACGTGTTTATCCAGAAAGGACATGAAACTGTGAGCAAAGCTGGGTGCCCCAGAGCCACCTGTGTTGAATGCAGAGGGGTGGCTGGGCAGGACCCTGCTGGGAGCACCCTCAGCTCTGAGCTGCTCTGCCCGTGGCGATGCCCCCGCAGCTCCCACGGCAGCTCCTCCTCGCAGCTGGCTGCCACAGCAGCTCAAAAAATACCTCCAGAGTTAGACTTTAACCCCAGGTCAGCCCCGGCTAATGACAGACGTGCCAGACCAGCGCCAGCTTTCCCAGCACTTGGGGGGAGGAGCACTGCAGTGCTCTTGATGAAGAATTAACTTATTACAAAATGACAGCCGGGATTGAGTTCAATCGGCACAGGCTCCACGGCGCCAGAATTAACAACTGGGGGGAAGCACATACCTCACAATTCCTACTGCTGAAAACACGGGGAATGGCAGCAAACCCCAGAAATGTCCAGGAGCTTCCCAGGAGGGAAGGCTGAGAAACCTTGCTGGGATCCTAATAGCTGTAATTGGGAGGAATAGCAAACACAGGGCACGAGGATTTTGCTTTACTGAACCACACAAAGAAATGGCACCAACCCCAGTGCCCTGGAATGACTCAGAAGCCACCTGCAGGCTGTGGGGGAACAGGAACCTGTGAGGGAAAGGCCCTTTTTTCCCTGCCAGGTGTGCCAAGCCACCCTGGGGATGGGCATGGAGAGCAGGAGGAGCAGGAAGGCAGCACTGGCTTCCTGCTAGCCCTTTGTGGGGTAACCAACACCGAGAGCTCAGTGCCGGGGTTCTGCCAAAGCACCAGGAGCAGACTGCAGCCAGAACACCCCATGCCTTCTTTTTTCTTCCTGGTTAATTGGAGGAAAAGTGTACCTTTGAGCCTGAAAGGAAAGAGCACTGGAGAGAAGGGAATGATTTAAAATACAGCTTTGGCCCAGTAGCAAACAGATAGAACCTGGCCAGAAGCAGCCTTGCAGTTCAGAAGAGTCTACAACCATCCAAGCCATGATATTGTGTGGTGTCCAGCAGACAGCTGGGCAGGGAGCAGAGGCAGCCCTGCCTCTCCCCACAGTCAGAAGGGTAGGGCAGCAGAGAGCCAGGCTCCTGCCAGCAGGGTCCCCAGCTACGGAGCAGCCATCACTCCCTTCTGCTGAAGGCTGCTGCCCCCAAAACAGAAAGGCACCTGCCAGCCTACCCTGGCCCATGTCTCCTCCGGCCCTACTGGGGAAGCAGCAGCAGATGTTAGGGGATGAAGTGGCTGGAAAGCAGGGCACCTCCCAGGAGGGCAGACAGCTTCATCTGAAAGGCATTTCTGAACAAGGCTTCACAATATCTGACAGTCCACTGCTCTGGGCTGCACTTCATGCCCTCAGGGGAATCAGGCTTGCTGGAGGGGAGCACACTGAAATACCTGCTTAGCCTACTAATGTGATCAGCAATAAATGGACTAAAACCCATTTTTAAAAGGCTGCTTTAAGCCACCCTACCGAAGTGCTGTGCTGCTGCCTGTGGCTGAGGACTCCCCATACCCTTCACTGGGGCCATGGGATCCCATTGCACCCCAGTTCCTCTGTGCATCTGTAAATCTGGCCATTACCATGCCAATGCTCCACACATGAGCAGGACACTTGCCATGGGATGCCAGCAGCACCTTCCTGCTCCCTCCAGGAACTGGGATACAAAAAGACAAGAAAAGCAGGGAAATTTGGGGATCTCCTCGGTGTGGTCATTTTACTTGGGCTCCCCGCTCCTGCCACCAAAACTGAGGACAAAACCAGCCTGCGGCACTCACACTTGCAGCAGGGATGGATCCCATTGTGCGACACAGAAACATGGAGATATCTGAGGCCAGGATGAAGGCTCCCACCAGCTCCATCAGCAGACTGCCAGCATGGCATGGCCAAAGATGCCAGACACCTCTGCCATCCTGACAGTTTGGGTTTAAACTACTCACCAGCATTAAATTTGCCCTGTCCTCCTGCCTACACCCCATGGCTGGTGGTTTTAGCATGAACTGGACTTAAATTTAAAGGCACAGTAATTTGGAAGAGACGAGGAATAATGAAGTACTGGATGCTTGTTCTTGGGCTTAATGATGATGCTTTTTAAAACTCTTCCACAGTTCCTTGGAGTTTGCATTTGCACATATGGGAAATGTGGCTCTGAGGTACATGTGTTTGTCTGAAATAGATATGATTTTGGTTTGCACTGACAAGGTCAGTGCCTATTTTCCCGTCCAACTTCAGTTTTAATTTTGGTAACCGTCTGTGATGGTTGTGAGTACTGATGGGTATAAATGGGAATCAGGCTAAAATTACCCATGTTGTGAGAGCAGCAGAGCAAAGTTAAGGTTGCTGCTTCAAAACCATCCCAGGATTGCAGCATACCCATCTATCACACAAAATATGTTTTCCAATAACATTGACTACTTCACAATAAATGCCTTCTGCTCGGTTTGCTATTTCCTCCCAGAGAGCTGCCTCCATCCGCTTCCTCCAACCTCCCCTCACTACCTCCGAGTTTCACAAGTTGAGGTGGCAAACTGGGACACACACACGAGCCATCTGCAGCAGAAGCAGTTTCACAGGAAGCTCAGAGAAATCAGAACTGGTAAGAATTAAATCAGTATCAGTCACAGGGTTAAATGGAGAAAGTTAACAGGCAACAGCTTATGCTAACCCCCTCTTTTGAAGACTTCCATTTGCAAGATGATTTATCTCCCTTATAAGAAATCCTCAGGCATTTCATACCTCTCTGTGTTGTTTTTTTTAACATCTTTAAATCAGAGGTTCAAAGGAGGCCTGAGACACATCAGCAGCTTGCTGTGTGCCCATGAGGGATGCAGCAGCACTGTGCCATGAGGGATGCAGGTGCTGGAGCAGCAGCATGCTTCCCAGCTACACCCCTCAGTTCTACCAGCATCTCACCAAAGCCATCAAGGTCCTTGTGCAAGTGTTACTGTTCACTCCACGAGGCCTTCACTAATACCAAGCTTATGAAAGAAAGCTGGGGATCCCATCCCACCCCAGCCATATAATTTCTCCTCCAGACTGGGCACATGCAGTGAGTACGGTGCTCGTGGGCTGGGAAAAGTGGCACTTCTCAGCCAGGCATGAAGGTCAGTGGAGACCATGCAACACGCTATCCCCCAGCCTTGAAAACATCTCCAAACTCCTTTCAGAAAGCCAAGGAAGTGATAACAGCATGGACTGGACCCGTGTGGGAGGTGGCAAGCTCCCCCCTGCCTTCACATGCTGCCATCGCCGGTGACCAAGCCAGGGTGCGAATGAACCGGTGCGTGGGTGCATGTGGGATACTGGTCAAACTGGTTATAAAAATAACAGCCGGGCTTGGAGCTGCTTCCTTCAGCTAAGGAAACCAAGGACGGGCTCTGTGTGCATCTGCAGGCACCGCTCTCGCACTGCTTTTCACAGTCCGGGAGGGAGAACACCAGAAATGAGCTGTACATGTTTTAATATTTACCACCTGTTGCTAGAATAAGCAGAAGTGCATTCCTTGGAAAGCCCACATCTGACTGGAATTTGTGGTATTTTTAATTAGACATGCATTGGTTTGACCTATGCAGGCTGAGGCAGCACAAGCTGCTTGGTGCAACCGCCCTTTGAGGAAGGTAAGGAACTGCAAGAGCCTGGAAATGGCCTCTGTTCATCCAGCCCAGAGCGGGTTTGAGCCCATGTGCTAGAACAAGCTTGGCTTGAAGGGCAGCATTGCCATTTGCAGCAGTTCAGTCACGCCCCTTTACAAAGTGATCCCTAATAAACTCCTGACCCTTTCTGGCACCAGCAAGTCCCGATGCCCTGGGGGACCCCAGGACTGAGCAGTGCAGGCAATGTCCAGCCCAGCACCCTCCTCCACCTGAGAAGGAAAACAAAATTTCTGTGTTCAAGATTAGCTCTCTCCCCCAAATGCATCCTTTCAAAGATAGACCCTGCCTCGAGGAAGCTGAGGTAATCCCTGCCCACATGGATGGGTTGAAGGCAGGGCAGAAGAGCACAAAATCACTCCAATTCCACCCTGAGGGCAGGTGACAAAGCAAGGGGCACCCTAAGAAGATACCCACACAGCACTTCAGAAAGGTGTCAGCTCAGCAAAGTGAGCCAAATCACAGCATGGTGATATTTACGCCCCAAGTTGTGAAATACAGGATTTATTTTGGTATTTTTTTTACTGTTCACCACAAAGCTGCTCGCTCACTGTTGCATAAAAGCTTGAGTAAGACCAGTTGAGAAGGCAAATGAGAATAGCCAGGCAGAGAAGCAGTGACACACCAAGGAAGGCAGGCTGGTAATACTGTAACTAAATCAGCAATTATGAAATTCAGACAATTAATAAAGAATGAATGAGCAGCAGCATTAAATGGTTGGTGCATCAGAAACAAGCCAGCCCTGTGGGGCTCATTAGATGCTGGCAGTGCTCAACAATGTTTCTGGGTTGTAACTGGAGAAAAGAGGTAATTATTCATATCACTCTTGCTTCACAGTTCCTATTTCAACAATAACTAATGCAGGTATTAAAACCCATTCACTAAATTCTACACGTTAAAGGCAACAAGAATAAGGTCCTTTGGAGAGATTTAGACAGAATTATAGAAAAAATTTCCAAGTAATAGAAAGTACCAAGATTTTAGGTGGAGTTAGAAAAGAGGGGTTGAAATCCACCTCAGCAGCAGAGCCTGAGATGAAGCAATGAGAGACAGATGACAGAAAGCCACTGTGCTTCCAGGAAACCCCAGCAAGGGAAGCATAGCAGTGCTCATTTTTATGCAGGGCTGGAAAAAAAAAAAAATAGTATTTGCTATCCAGGCCAAGTGTACAGGAATCTGGCATCTACTCATTTCAGGATGATTTTATATGGCATTGGCCAAGCAGCCTCTCACAGGAAAAAGGAACAGAAACTGCATCTGCCAGGAGGCAGAAATGTATCCTAAAAAGACCCTGGAGGCATTGCAAGGTGTCATCCCAGTTCAAAGGACACTGTGAAGACAGTGTGGTCCTGGGCAATGTGCAGCAAAACAGAAAGGTGACACTACCTCAAACCACAGCACTACTGAAATCACCACCAACACAACCCATTCCTACAGAACATGTCCTGCTTTATCATACACTTCAAAGAAGAAACAGAAAACAGTTCAGAAAAAAATGAACAAGAACATGAGGCAGTTTCCCCAGACTCCTACATCCCAGAGGTTAAAACAAACTCTCTGTATTTAGCTTATCCAAAGAGCAGGCTTGGTGGGCACTTGTCCACAGCTCAGGGACTTGGGAAGAGCTTCCTCACATCAAAGGCTCTGACTTTAGGCAAATGCACAAAATCAGCTAGCTGGGAGTTGAAGTTGGATCCATTCAAACCACAGAAAGACAGGTCTTTTTTCATGGAAAGCTCAAGGGGAGCTGCACCCCAAGTCACACTGACCAACAGCTTTGGCCAATCATTCTGGATTTTGCTTCTTTTAGATAATGTGGATTTCTTAGCATGTAAGGTCAGCACAGATGTGCTCTTTGTGCTGGAGATACGCACACATCCCCCAAGTTCCCAAGGATCAGGGAGTGTTTGAAGGAGTCCAGACCAGTCCCATCCATCATGTTAAGAGGGAATAAGAAAATGCCATTGGAGCAAAATGCTAAAACAAAACCGGAGGCCTTGGAGAGAAAAAGAAAGAGATGGCTCTCTCTGACGCGTATCACAACTGCAATCCAACAACAGCACTGTAAAACATCACAGGTTGGGCTGTTTCCTGTTAAAGAATTAAGCTGGAATTTAACCATCTCTGCTGAAGTTTCCTGTGGCAGATACACACTTCAGGCTGGTTTTTGCAGCTTCTGCTGGAACAAATCAGCAGTTTCCATAAGCAAACCCGTGACATGGGGAACTGGGTTTGGTTGGGGATTTTTCCATATCATATTACACTCCCACTGCTGAAAACCAAGCAACAGATTAAGAATCACTGGGATCCTCTTCCTCAGTCAGGGAAGCCTGGCCTGAGAAGGAAACATTGTCTTCTCTGAGAATTCTTTGTCTAGAGTCTTTGCCCTGGGTAGACTTTACTTCAGATGGGAAAGTCCATGCCTTCCAAAAATCCCAGTTGAAGGAGATCACTTTGCCCACCAACTACCATCTACAGGGATACTGCAGCAGCCAGGAGCCACATCCATGGCCACAGTGCCACGTGGAGAAGCAGCAGCCCTGTGTGGCCCCAGCAGCCTCCCTGTGAGGTGACAACCTTGTCAGGCAGGAGGAGGCAGGGAACCTCCAGGGCTTTCAGCATGCTCTTCAGGCTACAGCCTCCTCTGCTGGGATGGGGAGAGTGCCTGGCTCCTTTCCCTTGTTCTGGGCAGTGCTCCTTCTGCCACCCTACAACAGATACATCCTTTCCTCCCACTCCCTAATTAAACTCCCATTCCACAGACCAGCTCACACAATAGATTTTGCAACCTCTCGTTTTAAACAGATGTGCTCCTTTCTTCTGCTCCCGCACAAGGCAGGAACACGCCGTAACACCCTCGGAGCCCTCGCAGCCACAGAGCCGCGCACCAAAATCCCTCTCACCTTGCTGCAGGCGGCGAGGCCAGCTCTGACTCTGTGCCTCCCTGGCGGCTACTCGTGCACAGCATCCCTTGGAACATCTTCCAGCAGCTCCAAGCCAAAACCACCAAGAATTAATTTTAGCAGGGAAGAAACTGGGGCACGTGGCATTTTTTTCAGAAGGCTGCAGTCCCAGACTTTTGTCTCTCTTCCGAGGTGATGCAGCAGAGAACACCACAACAGATTAAATTAAAGGGTCCTTGGCCTTTGAGGGCCAGCAGGGAAGCACAAGAGCAGAAAGGATCATATATAAGAGTAGCATTTAAAGTTGACTTCAGTTTGGTTTGACTTTAATTCAGCCCAGTTCCCTGCACAGGGATGTCTCCCTCAAAAGGAGTCTGACAAGTCACAGTCTCCCTGTGTCTTGGTTTCTCACCCATAAAGTGGATACTAAATATTGCTTGACCCCTGCTTGTGGGTTTTATTAACTCTTTGGTCTCCTTTTCCTAGGTTATTTCTCCCTTTAACCACGGAGCAAGAGTCAGGTATTGTCTCTGGACACACTCAAGCCTGGCAGGAAGATGTGGCTGCCCAGAATAAGGCTGCCTGCATCTCTCCTGCTCAGGCCCATGCAGCATCAGCAGTCAGCACCAGGGAGCATTTGGTCCCACTCCATCCCAAGAGTAAAATGTTGCCATGATGGCAGAAAACTGATGAAAGCACTGATTTGTTAAAAAAAATGTGAAAATTCCATGTTGCAGTAAATAAGAAGGGAGAAAATCTCCAAATAAAAGCAATGCCATGGGTGTGAAGAAACACAAACTCAGGGAGAAGGTCCAGTTGTCCGCTGCACTGACCAGATACTGCTGAGAGGTGCCAGGATGAGTTACAGAGCCTGAAATCAGCCAAACCTCATCACACCTCTCTCAAACCTATTTTTTCTTATCAACAACCTGTCAGGCAGCCAGGAGCTTATTCTTAGGCACAGTTAGAAATTTACTCTAAAATGCAAAGGCAAGTGCTGATGGGTATCTTCACTAGCAATCTTCTAGCAGGAGAAGAGACTGTCCCCTCTTGGTGACAGTGGTGGGGCTGGTGTGCACTGAGCTGGGTGCGTTACAGCTGGTGACAGCGAGCACAGCCTTTACCTCAATAACAATGCCTTCTGCAGAGGTTTATGCAAGTCTGAGGCTCAGGCCATCAAAGGCAGCTCTGTCACCTTGCAGAAGAATCAGAGTGCTATCAAAGGATGATAGCTTCTGTAGGAACTCTTCAAACCCTCACAAACAGCAATCACTAGCGCTAACACAACCCCAAATCTCCCAGAACAAGCTGCAGACCTCCTTGCCTTGACAGCCAGGCTAAATCCATTCATGCCTGGGAGGCAGAGTGTGCAACAAATCACTCCTTTCTAGGCAGGAGGGAAAGCCAGAGCCGAGAGCCCCGTCGGCAGCTCCAGCAGCTCCTGTGGCATATCTGCAGTCCCACAGACTCCACACGTGTCTGTGCTCCTGCAGAGAGCAAGGTTTGCAGCACCACATTTCCCTGCTGCTGGTGCAGCTGAGCCCTGGCACTGGACTGAGCCTGCTGCCCTACCAAAACCATCTGTGCCACATAGGAGCCTCACAGGAAGGAGGCAGGGAAAGCCAGGGTCACCTGTGCAGCATGCTGTACCCCACAGATAGTGCAACCCACCAGTGCAATCCTTAAACATGCTGGAAGGACCATTTCTGAGGAAGAACAAGTGGGAAGCAGGAGGAAGAGGAGGAAGCACAAGGGCATGCAGGATGGACATTTGTGAAATGACTTTACACGCTGGCCATGAACTTAGAGAGGGAGTGGGAGCCAGCAGAGCATCCCCTGGCTGGGAGGGAGTGATAGAGAAGGCCTGCCCTCCCCCGACATTCAGGGAGCCTGACAGACATTACTCCCCATCCTCTCCCTTGAGCTCCCCGCAGATATTTGCTGATGGCTCAGACAGTGGCACTGACAAGGCAGTAAAGTGACTCAGTGTGAGCATGATGGGGAAAGCCCCCAGCCAGGGAGGGAGATGAATCACAGGGAGACACCGTAGGCTCCCAGAGAAGGAACTGAGTCCAACCCAGGGAAGTCCAACCCAAGCAAACGGAGGGCAAGGATGTATGATGGGGCTGGAGAGGACAGAAGGCACTGCTGCCTCCCAGCTTTTTGCCAGCAGCTCCAGTCCTGCCCTGGGCTTGGTGCCTGCTTGGCTCCCAGCCCTCTCAAAGGCACTGGGCTGGCTGCAGGCCAGCATCACCCACCAGGAACACTGCTGCCTGTGCTGGCGTGCCCAGCGCCACTCGATGTGTTCTGGCCAGAGCCCTGAGCGTCGCCTGCCCGCGGGACACTTGCCCAGAGCAGAAGTGCTGAGCTCCTCAGGGACACAGGAGGTATGGGGAAGACCACACATGGCATGCACCTCCTGGCTCAGGAGCTTTCCCAAACCACGCTCCCCCACCTGGGTTATAGTTTCCTTCATCCTCACTGGCTCCACACCCTAGCTCTCCATCCAGCTGGGAACTCCCTGCTCTTTCCTGTCTACCCCACCATGTTTTGGAGCCTGGCCACGAGGGACACACTACTGTCCCAAGTTTGGCAGAGAACTCTTAGATTAGGCATTCCTGGAAGCTGAAAGACAATGTGCTTATCATGACTTATTTAGCAAGCCAGCTCCCAGGGGACGAAGGAGCATGCCTGTTCCTCATCTCCTCAGCACCCACCAGGTCAGACGTCTGGCTGAGCCCAGTCATTCCTGCCACTGCGTGACCCAGCACGCTCAGGAGACAGCCGGCACAGGCAGTACTTGCTCGCGTCTCAGGGCTCTCAGCGCCTTCCCAAAGTCTCTCTGGCAAGCAGTGCCCAAAGCCCTTTCCTCACTGCCTTCCTCCAGGGCTCAGACTTTGCTTTCCAGTATTAATGGCTCACACTTCACACCTCTTCAACAGTCCAGATGCCTGTCTTCTGCCACATGGAGTCATTTACCTCCCTAAACTCATTTTACTATATGTGCATTATAACTCACGTTACTCACTGCTCCACTGGAAAGCACTCCACTGGAGCCCACAGCTCCACTGGAAAACACTCATCCCAACCTGGCAATGATATTAAGGCAGACAATAAAGCCAGGGTCACCACACTTTGGCCAGCTCTCCTGGAAACCATCCCTCCCCTGTGGGCAGTCTTGGACAAAAGGCTGCTCCAATCAATCTGGGTACTAATTTAACCAGTTTATTGATTAAACGCTAACCACAGGATGAGATCCTGGCATATTTCATGCTTAGCAATACCAGACTAGCCATTATTTTATCATGACATTAAGTGGCACCAGTGATGCCAGGAGAAATATGAGCTTGCCCAGAAGGCTTCACCCCTTTACTGTGACTGTCAGAGCACTGAAAGAGCAATTGAAATTATTACAGACCTCCTTTCAGTTCCTCCCAGATCTAATACGACATAATCTTGTTCATCTTGGATAACCACATCGAGTCATTAGCTCGTCAATAATTCACCTTGCACCAAGCGCCGTGACTTGGCACGGAGCAGGCTGTGCTCTCTTCAGGTGGCCAAAGCCTGAGCATCTCCTGGCCAGCCCACTTCCCACTGTGCTGGTCCTCACAGACAGACAGGGGTGGGCTGTCCCAGGCAACCAGGGCCAGCTTGCTCCATTCTACAGCAGGGACAGCCATGCACGGTGAGAGAAAAGAAGAAAAAAAAGGAAGGCATCGCTGTAAATGGCCTCATGCTTTTAAAAATTCACCATTGGCAGGAGCAGGGATATCTGAGAAATATTCTAATTAAATAAGCTCCAAGTTACACCAGGAGCTCCACACAAATAACTGGCCACACACATCAATTTTCACACCAGTCCAACTGCACCTGTGGCCTGCAGAGGATGCAAAATCTTGCTTTACACAAGCTTGTTGAAATTCAGCAGTTTTGCCAATTTGCTAAAACTGAGCTCAGCTATGCAAAGCAGCCGAAGTCCCACAAAATCAGATGTACCTGACAGAGTAGGAGGTGTAGAGAAGCAAGATTTTCAAGTGCTTGGAATGCCTCCCTGTTTTGAGCCTGCAAAACTCAGCTGGACACTTCCCAGAAACAGACTTGCAGAAGACTTTCACAGAGGCAGCTTTTAAGAAGCGCCTATATAGGATTTCATCCTTTCTGGCTCCAAAGAAAACCTGGATTAAAGCTGCACTCAGCAATCCAAAAGGGCCAATTCCAAATTCTCTAGAACCACGGCACCAAGCCCCAGCCAGGCAGCACTGGCTGCACTGGAGACATGACAGGGGCACAGAGAGGAAAGCCTCTGCATGTATTTACATCATGACAACATAAAAAATATACAGTTGTCATTGTCACTTAGGGCCCAGGAGCTCACCGGGAAGGGAGGGGAAGGAAAAAGATATCTTGCCACCTCCCCAGGCACTTTCAACTGAAATCTTCAACAGCTCATAATCCTTAGGGTTGGGAAGATACACCACTCTTAATTTGGGGCTTTTTGATGTTCAGGTGCCCACAGGTAACTTCCTGGACGTACGGATCTGTTCCTTACAGCTTGCCTCCAGAGGAGCCAAGGAGCATTTTGAAAGCCAACCTACTCCAGCAGTTCAGAGCATGAAGCAACAGGGACTGGGTCACCCTGTTCTGGGATGAGGAGGGGAACGGAGCCAGTTGTACTCACACAAGCCCTGCTGCTTGCCCAGAAAACAAGCCCTGGTCTGTTGTATTTATTACATATGTGGCCATCAGTGGTCTGCAGGAGAGATGTGGGTTTCGGAGGAAAGCTGCAGCAAATGCTCACAAAATGCCCTCCAAGTGGATCTCTAGCATGGCTAATGTCCCATTCCACTGAGTCATTTCAGGGCCAGGGATTTGCACCAGGGGCAGTGCAGTGAGGGCTGTATCCCCAGCAAGCCCAGTCCATGCAGGAAGGAAAAGCAGAGACAGTCAGCTGAGCACCTCCCCTTCCCTCCTCACCCCAAGCTGCAAGAATCCCAGGAGTTCTCTACATTCTCCTGCTTCTGGGCAGAAACTCCCTCTGGCCAGGGCCACGAGGATGGCCATGGCATCACCAACCCTTCAGCAGTGCAGAGGAAGTGGATGGCATCCGTGGCCTGCAACACCAACCCCCTGTTTAAAGTCCCTCTCACCCCTGATCCACAAAAGGGACCAGATCTGGGCTCAGCCTACACGGCTCAGGTGGAGCCGTCCTGCCCACGGCCATTGCTCTGCTCTGCAGAGTGCAGCGTGGCAGCAGCAGCAGCGAGCCTGCCTGCAGCAGGCATCCCAGCAATGTCAGCTATGCAGTGTCCTCCTCTGTGCCCCCAAAGGGTCAGGTCTCCATCTAAACAGGAAGCCAGGATCTGCCAGGCCCCGAGTGCGGGGGAGTAGAAGGGAGGCAGCGCTACAGGAGGTGCTGCTGCTGTCCCAGTCCCTCCCTGCTCCCAGCCCAGCACGGGCAGTCATGGGGGGCTTCCAGGGCATCCTCCCCACTGGGATCCTCACTCTGGGGCAGAGAGCATCCTCACTTCTTTGCAGAATCATTTTTTTAAGCATTTAGAGGCAAAGCCCAGAAAGCAGCTATGGTGAAGGCAGCACTGAGAAAGGGGAGTTGAAGCAGCAGAGGGGATGGTGAGGGTTCCCCTCCTTCACCAGCACTGACTAACTTGGAACAAAATGAGACAGAGCACTTTTCCCCCTAAACCAGGGACTGCATTAAAAACCACACAAACCTCAGGGTCAGCAGCTGCTTCACACCCTACACACAGAACTGCTGTTGCTTGCACTTGATGATCTCTCATTGCTTGCTTTCTGTGCCTAAATAAACTTTTTCTTCCTCTGGTTTCCCCATGCCAATATTATGAGATTATTTTATTCCGTAAAGCACAAGGGTAGCTGTGCTCTTTAAGGAGGACATGCATTCCTTCAGCTCCAGCCAAACTGAAACGAGCCCCCGGCACCCAGCCCAGCCAGAAATGCCCTCAGCAATGCTGTGTCCTGCTGCCAGGCACACAGCCAGGGCAAAGCACAGGAAACCGGGGGGGCTTTGCACGTAAACAGCCATCAAACCAACCAACCTGGCACCCTCCTCACAAACAGCAGCCCCAACAAATAAACACACATTCAAAGTCTCTCTGGCAGATCTGATCTGCAAAGTCAGCCTTTCAATGACTTGCATCTCTTCTGTCTTACACAGGTGAGGAAAGCCTGAGCACACGCTTCAAATACATCATTCACCATGAGAAACCATTATTTTACCCTGCTCTGTGTCCTTTCCTCGCCATTCAGAGCTGTACCTATGAATTTTCTAGACTGTGCTTGAGTTTATTTGTATTGGTCAACAAGGATGTTCTGGTGCTCTTCTTTTTCCCCCAGGGTTTACTTAAGCCCTCAGATTTGTTCCAATCCTCCCATACTGAGGTGGAGCTCTGTGATTTTTGGGGCTGGAGCTGCATTCTTTCAAAAGTCTTGAAAGGCAGTGAAGGAAACCGCTGTTTATAAGAGCTCTCAATGGCATAACAGTTGTTCTGTCCCAAACCTCGTCTGGACAAAAAACTCATGCCATAAAGGACTTCCCAGTTTGTGCACCAGTTACAACATCAACCTCCACAGAGAGGACAAGACAGAAGATAGGAAAGCTGTTGAGGAAAGCCCACAAACTATTTACACCCTCAAAGTTTGAAACAGAAGAGCCTTGAAATCTGTGTCCTTGGGATGTGATACTCCTTACCTTGGGATATGATACTCCTCTCCTCTGGTGAAAGGGAAAATGAGATTATACCAAGAGTCTGCACGGAGGGCTGAGAGGAGCAGAGCTCTGGTACAGCTGCTCAGTGACAGGAGCAGCTTTGGTGCTTATGGGATCCCATGAGACCAGCAGAAAGACAGCTCATCCATTACCCAATGTCCCTGCAAGTGCCTTCGGGTCCTTCCAGTGAAGAGTGTTATTCCCAGGGGAGAGCCATCCCGGGAGGACAGGGTAGACTCCTTGCTGTGGCCCAAGGACAGACCAAATTACCCACACCTGCGGCCACGAGGCCACAGACAGCACACTGAGGTCCAGCCCAAAGGGCTGTCCCTTGTTGAAGAGCAGTCAAGCTCCTGCTGTTTTAAGCCTGGGGGCAGCAAGTTATGGGGTACATGGGTTGTTCCCCTGCCAGCCCCCTCTGAACACCTTCCAGTTGTGCTGGTGAGAGGCTGGGGAGCAGAAGAAAAGCTCCTCTCCTGGCTACTGGCCAAGCATTATACGGCAGGAGTGTCCCATATCCTGGCTGTAAGTATTTTGGGAAGCCAGATGACTTCATTACCAGATGACAGACACCCCCTGACCTACTCACCATTAAACAAGCTCACTGCTGGCCAGCCCCAGAGCTCGTTACTCTGCACCTTAATTTGCACATTGCCATTTAGCACTAAGCTGCTGCCATATCCAGGCAGCGCCTGAATTTTCATGTTGCTGAAATTCTTACACAAGCAGTAAAACCCTAAACTACCTCTTGCACAAGTAGCTTGTTGTTACTTTGTTATTGGGACCGAAAAATGAGGAAATCCTCCGAATCGTGGACATGCTACAGTTACCATCCGGGGCCAGCAGCCTGACATCCCACATCCACCTTTCACCCCATTCCTGCCTCCACAGCACGGGATGCAGCACTGGGAGCACTGACAGAGCCCTGCTACTGCACAGGATGCCCAGGTACCACGGGGACAGCCATGCTGCAAATAGGGCTACGCCACACAGAGCCTGCAGGCACCGTGCCCGGGTGACATGGAGATGTCAGCAGAGAGAGGGACAGTGAAAAACACAGAGTTATGAGTACACTGGAGGACAGGATTTACACAAGACAAAGCTGCACGGGCAGATGGAGGAGAACTCCAGGCACCCTGACGCAGAAGGGGAAGGAGCACCCTGGCCACACTCACCCTGATGCGCCTCATGGCCGTCACGATCTCCACCCGGCTGTTTGGCCGTGGCACATCCAGGCTCCCGATGTACTGTAGGGAAAGAAAGGAGATTAGTCAAGTTCCTACAGCACTGGAAACCCTATGGTCCCACCACGGCCTCAGTGGTATTCACACTATCCACAGAGGGAACCCAGGGTCACTTCTGGGGAACGAGCAGCATTTTGCCTGCTGTACCTGAATCCTTGCACGCCTCCCATCATGAAGCTGCTCCCTCACCGCAACATTGCAAGTAGTCAAAAACCCTTTTTCTAGTAATAAAATAGCTTCAGCCAGCAGGCCAGCAGGACTCACTCATCTAGGCCATGATCAAAGCACACAGGTATAAACAAATATCCCTTCGGCTGCAGTGAGTCATCTATTACAGACCTGGATATTGGAATATCCCTAAAATAGCTGGACCAACCTGTCCTGTGACAGGCCCTGCATTATTCAATTACAGCCCTGCCAAAACCATGGCTGTTTTTGCAGGGATGCTGAGCCTCCAGGCCTAGCCTCCAGAATAAAGGAGCCGCTTTGCTATTCAAAGGGGACCAAAGGCAGCGCCACTGCGACCCAGCACGGAGAGACGCCGAACAAAAACCTTTTTAAAAATAAAATGGAAGAGGGCAGATTCTGAAGAAGGATCAGAAAACAGACAAGCGATGAAGAGTCAATGCTGAGCACTAAAAACGTGTGGTTAGAAGAAAAGCATTTTGAGCCTATTTACTGGCCTTCTGTGCTCCCACGCTTCATCTCGACACAGGGGCTGACGTAACCCTCGGCAGCACAGCACGGGCACTAAACCCAGCAGGGGTTTAGTGAATATGGCCATAACTTCTGCTGACACCATGAAAGCCCAGGTCACTGGTTTCCAGCAGCAGCACTGACATGGGTGCCTAAGTGTCTCAACACATGTTCAGGCGTCACCACGCAGGCAGAGGCTGCTGAGAGGAGTTATTTCTCTCCCAGCGTTGCTGTGGGACTCCCAGCTCCTCTCCACTGGGATTGCCACCTCTAAGGAGAGAAGGCACGGTGCAGGGGATGCATGACCACGCCTGGGCTTTGTGTATGAGCTGAAACTCAGAGAGCCCTGCATTTCTGAGAGCCCTCCTTGCTAAGGCCCCACGCCCCAACCCAAGAAGCCCAGCAGCTCGGCAAGGCCATCCCCAGATGTGCAGCTCCTGCCTGGGGGGACACAGAGGCAGGTGTCCAGTGACCAGCACCGGGCCGTCGGTGCCGAGGGGAGATGTGAAGAGAGAGGATATAAAAATACCCCCAAACAGCTGGCGTGTGCGTCACGTGCCGTGCAGGCTGCCGCGGTGCAGGGCAGCCTTACGTAACCGGGAATTACAGCCCACGACGCGCGGCACACGCAGCACCAGCTGCCCAGCCCCAGCCCCTCACTGCCCTGCTGAGAGCGCACAGCTCTGGGTGAACTCCCTGTCACATCCCCTACACACAGTCTGCCACCCCTTCAAAGGGGCACGTCATCCGAGAGAGGCATCTTGGACATCAATACAGCCCCGTTTCTGATGTAAACTCCGGGCACCATCAGTAAAAAGCAGGAGCTGAGGAGAAGGATAGAGGCAGCCGGAGCCCTGAACTTGCAGTCACCATGAGGACCTGAGGAAGAAGCCTTTCCCCATCCTGCTCTGCCAGGCAAACATCCCTGTTGTACTTCCCCACCAAGCCTTCCCACATCACTTTTCCGCCAGGGACCACCTGGAGAAGCAGGATTCTTATCTCATATGACAAGAAGCACAGACTTTTGCAGCCAGAGGAAGCCGATCTTCTTTCAGCTATTCCCAGCTGCATGAGGTCAGTGCCTGGTAATCACTTTCCTTCCCCTGTGCTTTCCTTGCCCAGGCAGGTGCAGAACACAGCCATGCCCAAGGACAGGGCAAGCAGTGCCAGCTGGGTAGGACACAGCTGCATCCACTGCTGGCTCCCACGGCCACATGGATTCCAGCAACGCCAAGTTCCTGGCTGCCCACCACAACCTCATGGCCACAACTGCATGTGTGAGCCCAGCAGGGCTGGGGTGCCCTGTAAGCATGTAATGGAGAAGAAACCAGACACCCCCTTGGGCCAGGCACCACCTCCTTGGATAGGCCTCCTGAGAAACAGCACCAGCAGTAGGGATGTCTGGATGCTGTCCTATCTGTGCCCCTCTCCAGCTCATGTTCACACGTACCCAAACCAAGGGGGGCACAGGTCACAAACCCTGCAGGATTCACCTCTGCTCCAAACCTGGTCTCCAGGGCATCCTGCTGTATGCCACAGCCTGTGGGTGCTCACACCAGAGCCCACAGCACATCCAGTCCCAGTGTGGGCTCACTTCGCACAATTACTGCACTCACAGCTCCAAAAACACCCTCCCCTCCCTCCACTCTGGAGGCAGGTATTTTTTACACATTTCACACAACTCAGCAGATGGACAAAGTCTCCACAGATTTCTCCTTCAGGGCAGAAATCACATGTGACAAGTGCACTGCAGAAGAGTAACCCCTCACAATGTGGTGAGTATCCCCCAAAAATGGGGACCTGGGGGTTGGTCTTTCAGCTAAACCACTTGCCAGGCGAGATGGGGGGATGGTCTGAGAAGCCATCCCTATTTAGTAGTGATTTGCAGGCAATGAGCACACCAAGGGCTGCTCCTGCTCCCCTCTCCTCCAGCCCTCCTACTCACAGCACCAATTTTAATTGTGGGAATAGGTGTGGGAACAAGCAGGTGAAGTAAAGATGAGGATAAGTAAAGCAGCCAGAGCCTCCACAGTGCAATACTTCCCTCTCACTCCAACCCACCGCTGAGCTCCCTCTCTCCCAGGGCAGGAGCTTCAGAGACCCCCCCTCCCCACAACCCCCCCCCCAAACATGGGGACTCCCAGGCACAGATTTTTGCCTTCCTTTTAACACACACGTGCCCCCAGCGAGGTGCCAGGCACACGGCGGTGGTCCCAGTCCCTGCAAGGGCCGTTGTCCTGGCTCCCAGGGCTCGGGCCAGCATCCGTGCCAGCCAGCTGACCCCCTGGGAAAGGGAGGCAGGAAGGAGAAAGGAAGGTGCCCGAGACAAAAGGGAAGAAAATAAAGCTGTGCAAAAGAGCTGACAAAGAAAATAAACCCATGAAAGAGCTCACCCTCCCCAAGCCCCCGCGAACCAAGGGGGAGAACATATGTACATATGCAGGATGTGGCTTTTCCAAATAATCACCTCCAGATCCACGGCCCCACCACCCTGCCAAGGGATGGGGGGACAGAACTGGAGCCTCCCACCCGCACCCAAGAGCCAAATGGGATTAGGGGGTCACCGATACCCGAGCTCTGAAGGTGGGGAGGGCAGTCCTGGGCAGCCTCCTCCTCCCCAGCCCAATTAGGAGAAGAAAGGCCACCCGCACGGTGAATGGGCAGCCAAGGGGGTCCCTCATGCAGCAGGAGCCCTGGCAGCCCCACAAAGGCAGCCCTCACACTGCCAACAGCCAGAGCTGCTCAAGGCTGTGATACCAGCACAAAGCACCTCTTTTGTAGGGTGCTTTCGGTCCTTCGTATGCCCTGCCGCTCCTGATCCCCATGTGTGGGATCCAGCCTTCCATCCATCCTTCCAGGCTCCCCAGAAAGGGCAATCCCTCCCCCTGCCATGGCACAGGTGGCCATCACCCACCGGCCTTCTCAGCACCCAAAGGGACTCTGCTTGCTGTCCCCTCCCCATGCAAACAGGCTCTCCTCTCTGTCCCAGGCACAGTGGGAAGGGGCCTCTGCACACAGCCTACACCACTCACCCTCTGCCCATGGCTTACCAAAGATCTGCCCAGTTCTGGGAAATGCCAGGGAAAAAAAATAAATTTGTTTTTTGAACAGAAAACAAAGGGGAGCACTTTGCCAAGGGACTGTTTGCACAAGTCACTCAGTTTCTCATTTTTCCTCGAGGCTGTTTAATACTGCTCGTTTTCTGCTCTGTCAGAAATGAATTTTCTTGAGAAGTTGCTTTTTCTGTGACAGCAGGTGGCAGATATTTTCAGAAAACTGAAGGCCAATCGCATCACTGCCAGGGGACACCTTGGAAGGGGTGTTGATGAGATCGGTGGTGGGCAGAGGTGGGCAGCCAAAGCCTTCGTGGGGAGGAGCTGCCGCCTTCCTGCTGCTCTGACAGCCCAATACCGCGTGCAAAGGTCAGGGCTGAATCATCCCCAGCTTACAGGGGAGCCTGGACTGGCTGGCTGCCGGTTTCCAGCTTCCAGAGCCACCCCGAGCCAGAGACCCTGCCACAGATGAGGAGCCACGGCTTCTCTATGGGAGCTGCAGGCAGGCAGCAGGGCGGGGGGACATGCTGGCACCAGCCCCAGGCTGTCTTCAGGGCCAGGAGAGCACTGTCTGAACAGGGGATCCTGCCCCCGGGTTAGGGAGGGGTTACCAGAGGTACCAGCAGCCCGATGGGGGCCATCCCATACGGGGCACAAGGGTCCCCAGATTTCTACAGAGTCCAGGACGGTGTGAGGCTACACCTGGTACTGGGACATTGGCCCCGCCACACATGGCTGTGCCACGAAGTGAGGGACAAAGTGCTCAGGCACCAGTCTGAAACCTCTTCATTTCCCCAGCACCCGGGGAACACCCTGTCTGTCTGCAGTCTGGCTGATAAGGATTTCTCCCCAGGCTGCTGCTGTCAGGGAAAGCAAGGAGAAATCCATTCCCAGGACTTTTGCTGTCCCACTCTTCCTGCTCTCCAGTCGCCCATGCATGGCCTCAGCCCGGGGAGCCAAGGGTCTGGGCTGGCATGGCCCCAGCTCTGCCCTGCACCTCAGGAACACCCAGCCTTGCTGCATGGATAGAGGGAAGTTTACTCAGACTGTGGTGGTGCAGTCTGAGAGGCCAAAAGGGATGGAAAGTTCACGATGCCAGCCGACTTGAACGGAAAAAGGCCCTGGCTTTCTATTCTGAGTCCAGCAGACGGGTGCTCTGCTGAGCTGGGCACCTCAGCCTTGCCCAGTTCCTCCCTTAGCAGGGCTCTGCACCCTGAAGACAGCACATCCAGCCCTGGCAGCCAGGTGGTCTGAGGCAGGGGATCAGACCCATCCAGAGCTGTGCACCTGGACACTGGGCATTAACACACCAGGGACCCTCACACCAGGCAGCACTGGCCAGGGATAACCCTTAAGGACATCAGCGCTTATGTGTCTGCTGGTCCCAGCAGCACTTGCTCTGCTTAGGAGCTGCAGCAGGGCTCAATTGCCAAAAACACAGAGCTCTGGGGACTCCAAGACACTCACCAGAGCCGTGAGCACCACACCCACCCTCCCCTCCCACCAGCCAAAGCAGGGCTCACGTGAAAAGGGGAAACACCTTTGCTGCAGGTGGCTGTGCAGCGGGGACAGCAGGGCACAGAGCCAGCAGGTGCCGAGGAGGGATGAAGCTTTTCCATGCCAGTGGAGCAGGACTGTCCACTCGCCGTGTTTCCGTTCCCCACCCAGGCACACCGCCCACAGCTGCCCCCACGCAGGGCCTGTGCTTCCTGCACCTACACCCAGCTACGGCCTCGGCAGGGATGTGCAAGAGCAGAGCACTGCAGAAAGCAGGGCTGGGAGCATCCCACCCCCGCTGCTGCTCCCTCGGGACCTTCTGGCATCTGCAGAGCCCACGCGCCGCCCGTCTGGGACCCAGTCTGGGCACACACGGCTTTGCCAAATCCAGACTGAGTTTTCTTTGCTAAGAGCTTCACTAAGCAGCCTATGAACTGACTTAACAAGTATGGCAGAAATATGCCACTGTTTCAGACAAGAACCTTCGTAGACTTGGGAAGGTTATTTATAGCCTGGAGCGAGCAATCCGGCTCAGGCACACTGCAGCTTTGCTCTGGGCTGAGCAGCCCCAACAGAGCACACCAGAGCTGCCAGTACAAACAGCCCCCAAACAGAGCTGCCAATTCTCTCGCAGGCAGCCAAACTGGTGCAGAGCTTCACACAACCTGTCTCCTGCTTCCCAGCCCTCCAGGAAAAGGGCCCTTGCTGGGAAGGGTGCCTGAAGCAGTGGAGGGGAACTGAACACCTCGATCAGGGCTGCCTGCAATTCAACTCACTTCCAACGCTTATATTTGCAGCCCCTAAGTACATAAAAATATACACAGGAGTGGAAACACACATGTACTCCCTGCTTAGTGTTCACCTGAGGCCATAATTGTTTTCCTGATGAAGGATTTCTCTTTGGAGCAACTGGCAGTGCCTGCCGGTGCTCGCATCCTCTGGAGGGTGGCAGGCAGGTGGACTGGAGAGGTTCAGAGGAAGGGACAGAATGGATCAGACTTAAGTCTCCTCCATGTCCCATCTCCAAACATAGACAGCAGCAGATGCTCAGTTCAACTTCAGTTTCCCACGCACAGAAGCAGAGAAAAGCACTGAGAAAAATGAGAGAAAGTGCCTGGTTGCCAAGACCACTTAAGGGAAAAAAAAAACCCCACCAGCCAAACCCAAAAACCCCACCTGCTGCACAGAAGAACAGCAACCCTCCCGAACCTTGAGTCCCACATTTATCTGCAAGCAGGTCTGGTATCAGGAACAGCAGGTTTCAGCATGTGATGCCCAGGCCCATGGCAGTCCCAGACCACAGGCACTGGGTCAACCAAGGATTGAGGTGTGTTTGGGCAGCTTCCTCTCCCCTTGCCTGCACACGGGGGAGCAGCAGCAGAGAGGGTCCTCACACCTATCTGCCCCCTCTTTGGGAACCACGTACATTAAGGTGCTGTGAAGGGATTAACGGGACTGAAGGATTAACAGCTGTTTCCAAATAATGGGCATTTGGCAGGTGGGACCTTGCTCTGGACCACAAGACCTCTCGGGCAGGAGGAAACACCAGCCCAGCCCAGGACATGGACAGTAATGATGTCCCTGAGCAAAGCCAGCAGCACCCAGCTCCCCTGCACTTCCACAGATGAGGGTCTGGCAATCCAGTGCCAGGCTCTACCACCCCACTCCATTCCCTCTGCCTGCTGCTCTCTCTGGAGGCGTTGGAACAGCCTGAGTCATAATTCCTGAATGCACAGAACTGCTGGTGTTGCAAAAGGTGGCCCCTGGATTTTGTCCTGCAGCACCAAGGCTTTGGGAAGATAAGGAGTAAGCTCACATCCCTCTCTTCATGGAAGTGGATGAGAGCAGGAGGTGTCTTTCCTCTCTACATCCCCATTTATTTAACCAGAAAACCAGTGGGAATTTCTGTCCTCTCCCCTGCACCATGCTGCAGCTCTCAGTTCTTTCATCCAAACGTTTCAGCTAACCCAAGAGACCAGGCTTTTGATTTTACTCAACAATTCAGACTGCAAGACGCAGAAGAAAACAAGCATTCTGCCTCCCCTCGGAGCCAGCTCCTCTGATCCCCTGCAGCCTGACCAAGGCATCTCTGGGATACAGCAGGGTTTGGTGCCAAGAGAAGTGGCCAATGAAAACAGATCCAAAAGTGTGAAATGTATTACTGTTCCTAAGAAGATGGAGTGGGATTTTCCAACTCTTGGATTTATCTCCAGAAAATGGATTAACATAATCCTTGGGGCACACTTTGCTCTGACTCGGTGACCCTGTGCCAGCACGTATGGCTGCAAGTGGCTCCAGTGGGGACAAGAGGCACAAGCCTCCTGATGGCATCGCATCTCAAGTGACAGCACCGCTTGCCTCACATCAAGTCCATCACCCTCTGCTTGACAAAGGTTCAAATTCTGACTGCCAGTGGCCACCCAGTCACCCAGGATGCCAAGATTCCCTCAGGAGAGAGACAAGGGGAACAAGAGCATGGATGCCAGCTGCTAGTGATGGACCAAAACATGCACTGCACCCACCACACGTGCCACTTAAAGACAGCAGCAGGTCTGAGTGTAAAAATACAATTAAAAATTAAAGCAATAAATCAGCACATACTAACTCAGGCCCACATCACCCCCCTGCAGTGAGCCCCAGGCAAGCTCGTCAGGAATCTCAGGCTGCTGGAGCAAAGAGCACTGATCCAGCTGCTGAGCTGTAACATCGGGATCCCCGCTGCCCGCACTATCAGCTATCCCAGGAGGATTTTAGGAGACAGCCATGTGAGTCCTGACACCCCAGACGAGCATTTTTCTGGTTTAATCTTCCCCAAAGTTCTGCTCTAAATCAGAGCTCTGCATTTTTGTGACTCGCGCTGGGTGCCTGGCTGCAACAAGAGCCGTGCGGGTGTAAGTGCTTGGGATTCTTGGGGATAAAAGGAAGTAAAGGAGTGTAAGCATTTAATTAATCTCCAGCAATCTAATAAAAGGATAGAGTAATTGCCTCAGCCATCTGCATTCTGTATCTGGCATCGAGGGCTGCTGGAGAAACCCACGAATTCAGAAGCTGGGTTTCGTACGGATTGTGCTTGGCATTAGCGCGTGCCACCGGATACCAAATAAGAAAAAGAGGAGCTAACAAAGGCTAATATGCAGCACTGCGTTAATGCAGCCAGACCGGCAGCGTGGAGCAGAGATAAGCCTGAGCAGACCCAGGGGCTGCTGACGCCCTATCCCACTCCTCAGCCCCCAAGCCGGGTCACCCAAACCTGGCATGGAAGAGGCACGTGGGATAGAAGGCGAGATGCTTTGCAGCCTCCCCGCAGGTGAGGGGTGAGCAGGTGCTGGCAGTAAAACAGCAATCGGCTCCAATCACCCAGGAGCGAAAGGCTGCAAAGTTGAGCTTGAACAGCCTTTCCCAGCAAATAGTTGCAAAGCAGGTTTAAGTTTGCTCCATAAACAACTGTTTTGCTCTCTGCAGCACAGTGCCTGCCATCGGGCAGGTGACGGCCTCTGCAGAGGAACCCTCCCGGCCCCGGGAAAAGGGGGAAAATAACACTTTGACACCCTCCGATGAGCCGCAGCCTTGCCCCGAGGGCATTGCACACAATTAGATGCCAAATTTTATTCCCCTGACAGCACGTGTTCTCCGAAGGGAACAATGTATGACAGACGCCTGCCTTCCTGCCGCTCAGAACGGTTTTACACCAGGCTTTTCTCCTAAGTCAACCTCACTTGAGTATCTCCATCAGCATGATAACCATGTCCCCCAGGAGAAAAAAACGGGGCAGGATTTTATGTTTCCCCTTTCCAAGTCTTCTGGCCAGCTCCTTCTCAATTTACTGCTGGCCAGCGTTCCTTCCTCGGTAGCTTGGCTTTTCCCAGTCTGCTGCGAGATGGCAAGCGCCAGCCTGCGGGAAGCCACAGCCGACGTGGAGCAAGAGAAAGAAAAGTCCCAACGGAAAAGATAAAAAGAAAAGAGCACTTGGTGCCAAATCCACTAGCAAGGATATAAACGTAAAGAGAAATAGCAAGCTTTTATTTCGGGTGCGTGTCCCTGACCGCTTGCACCGCAAATGGCACACAGCTCATCCGGCTGCTCACGCTAGAGGAGCACCAGGGTTCAAGGCACCCTGCAGACCCCAACCACCCGTCTCCCATCCCAGCGGCGCCCCGGCACTACCCACAGCGCTGGAGCCGCAGAGCGAAGCCCGAGCCCTCCGCTCCTTCCCGGGAAGATGCACACAGACCCCGCTCTTGGGGCCAGCGTCCCCAAGCAACACCACGCAGAGCCCTGGAGGGATGCAGGGCCAGGGAGGGATGCTGGGGTGAAGCGCGAGGGTGATCCCACTCCAGCCTGACCCTTCCCACCGGTCTGGGCATCCCTACGGGATAGGTGGGAAGCCTCGCCCAACTCTGCAGCTGAGTTTGGGGGAGACCAGGCAACGCCAAGGGGAAGGGCTGCGGGGAAAGCACAAAACCCCCACAGCTATGCGAAAAGAGAGCTGGAAAACTGTGCATCCCGGAGCGTCGGCGCGCAGCGCCGGGCGGCGACCCCCGCGGCACCCCCGCGCCCGCCGCCCACCTTGGCCTCGAAGCAGATGCCGTGCTGGAAGGCGTCCTCGTTGTGCAGGGGGATGCGGAGGTCGTGCCGGTCGTCCACCAGGTTGTACTTGGACTTGGCGGGCATGGCGGCCCCGCGGCGGCCGGGCAGCCCTGCAGCGCGCCCGGCCCTGCCGCCGCCGAGCCCCCGCCCCGCCCGG
>NW_024581108.1:2173647-2248236 GCF_017639235.1 Corvus kubaryi | reverse complement strand
AGGGGGGCGGGAGGCGGCCGGGGGGCTCCGCGCCCCCTCCCCCGGCGAGCTCCGGCCCCGGCAGCACCGCGGGGCGGGCAGCGCTGGCACCGAGTGCGAGGGGCCGGGCTTGCGCCCCGCCGCCAAACTTCAAAAAAAAAAAAAACCCAACCGAAAAAGGGATAAGTGGAAAACAATGCCTCGGGAACGGCTTGGGGGAGGGTGGGCAGCGCCGGCCGCCCACCCGGGGAGCACAGGGCAAGGCACTGCTGGGAGCGGGACCCGCGTCTCTCCGGGCTGGGGAGCCGGGCCAAGGAACTCTGCACGCAAATCTTTGTCCCAACACCGGACACGGTGGGAACCAAGCAAGCGGCAAGTGGAGAATCTCCATCTTGCTCTTAAAGAAAGGCCAGCTCCTGCGACCAGACCCCCGGCCCTACCTTACAAAAGTCGCGAAAGCTGCGGATGTGCTTCCCACCCCCTGAGAGCAGCCCAGAGCTGCTTTCCAAGTGTTCATGGAGCCACTCACATAGATCTGACCTCAAGTCTAGGCTGTTGCATCCCTTACCCCCACATGCGCAGTGCACCCTCAGGTAGGGCTCCATCCTGTGTTTGGATATCCACAGTTGTAGAGCTCATCTCCCTGCAGCATGCCTGAAGAGCCAACACCGGCCTCAGAGGTGCCCCTCTCCACAGGAGACCCACAATTCCCAAAACCCTTGCTTTGCTTTGCTTGCATGTTCCTACAGCCAGAGCCCTCTTCCCTCAGGGTTCCAGATGACTGCAGTGCAAAGAGCAGCACTGACTGTTGATCCTTCCCTGGGCAGAACAGATCCAGGGCCATTGATTTTTCAGCCTGAATCAATGTGGTGAAACTTCCTTTGAGTTTGTTACACAGTTCAGTGCCAGCCACAGCACTTCAGCCACATCTGAAAAATGTATTGTTCCACTCAAAACAGAGCGGGCTTCCCACCATCCCCAGAGGCACAGCTAACAGTCTGGGCACAGACAATTACATGACAAGCTGAGAAATCCCTGTGCTCCGTTGTGCCCATGAGAGGTGTGTGGGAACAGCTGTTGTGCTGCCAGTTTCCCCGTGCCAGGCCCAGGGTGGGATTTCACAGAGCTGTCAGCGCCGGGACAAGTGAATCAAGAGTGGGATGATTTCCCACTGAAGGCAAGACACCAGCAAGCCCATGGCTCTTGAAAACTTTCACTCCTGGTTTTGGGAGAGTGCAGAGGATCAGTGCTGTGTGTTGCAGTTGTGACTGCACCTGCAGAGATCTCTGGGGAGAATGGTGCAGAGAACTGAACACCTGCTCGAACCCACTTCAGCCTGGGACAGGCCGAAGCTGGCGGTGGGACAGTCTTGAGCCTGGATCTGCTCCATGGTTCTTGCTGAAGGTTTCTGTTTATGTCTAGCAAAAGTTTGGCTGACAGCATGGAAGTCCCAGGTGGTGGGAATGATACAGGCACTGGAGAAGTCCCCTGAGAGTCTGTCAACCAACACCTGCTGCAAGCAGGGTATGTTTCAGCTTTGAGACAAGAGCAGCAGCTCAGGGCTGTGTCTAGGCATTTTGCAAGTATCCCCAGGGACAGAGATCCCACAGCCTCTCTGGAGCCCTGTTCCTGTGCTAAATTTGATTGAAGACACACATTCTTGCAGACTGCAGAATTTCCACAGCCAGCAAAGCCCCGTGGATTTGGGGAGGAACTGAATCCCATGTGGGAGGGCTTGCAAGCATCTCTCCAGTGAATGGTACCCTCGGGGAGGTGTTCCCCCAGGTGCAGGCACGGGTGTTTGATGGAAAGCCTTCAGACCCTGGGGAACAAACCAGCTCCTTCCAGGCAGTCCCGGTGGGTTTGCCTGGCAGCACTGGGGTTCCTAACAGATGTCCTGGGCAGTCCATAGCCTGTTCATCTGGCTTCTTCCTCGGTGCAGTGGCTGTTCTCACTGCAGTGCCTGGAGCCAGCCTGGAGCCAGCTTGTAAAATATTGGGGTCGAACTAAGGGACAAGCCTCCCTCTGCAGTTACTCATGGGTCTTTTGCACCACGGGCACGGGAAACAGCAGTGTGGGGGACAGTACAGCTCTGCTGCAACTGGTTTGTCCCAAACCCACCTGCCTGACGCCCCGAGTGTGACTGAGGGGTACTCACTGCATCAGGCATGCTCCAGCCATTCACACAGGCAGCTTAGGATACCTGTGGCACTTCACGTGATTCCACCTTCCTGTTGTGTTACAAAAATCAGCGGTGTCTTTTTTTTTTTTTTTTTTTTTTTCCCCTGGGATCAATGACCTTACGCCTCCCTGCCCTTGCAGCTCCCTGCCCTTGCAGCTCCCTGCCAAACCACCGCCTCTTCCTGGGAGAGCCTTTCCGGGCTGCCGATCCCAGGGTGTCGAGCCAAGCTCACCAGCACCACAAGGTACAGGAGATCCGGGAAGGACAGGGAGGGAAATTAACTCTCACACTCGTGTTTGTCCTACAAGTGCAGAACCTGTCTCCTCCCATTCAAAATCAATAATTAAGAGCCCTGGAATAACCCGTCGAAGTTGTGTAACCGGTTTGCTCGTTGTCGCAGCCCTGTCCGTCCCCACCCGGTGGCGGGACCGGGGCTCGCCCTCGGGTGCTGAGGTGTCCCCCGAGCCCGAGGGGACCCCACCAGGGCCGAGCTTCGGATGGCAGGGGACACGGCTCTGCGACCCTGAGCCACCGCTGGGGCATTCCGAAGGACTCGCCCGTGTCCCCTCCGAGCAGCCCCGCGGGCAGCGGGCGGGGACGGCGGCTCGGTCCCGGTCCCGGTCCCCGTCCCGCCTCTCCCGGGATCTGCGGAATGTGGATTTGTAAGGCTGGCCTGCCATCTCCTGGGAAGGCCGAGAAATGCGGCACGGAAAAGCCAAACTGGACGGAGGGTCCGCGATCGCCTTCCTCAGCCTCTCCGCAGCTTTCGGGGTTTGTGTGTGTGTGTGTAGGTTGTTCTGCCCTTGCTCTGCACCAGAGCCCCAGGGAAACCAGCCCTACCTGCCGTTCACAGGCTGCCTTTGGCATCCTGTGAAGTCGAGAGGATGTTGTAGCGGTGCTTATGCGATAGGAAGGTGAAAATCATGTCATTGATTGGTCATTGTGCCCGCTGGGGGGGCCATCCCCAGCTGTGGAGCCCCCCCACCAGCAGCAGCAGCAGCAGCAGCAGCTGGGGTGTCATGGGGTGCAGCGGGGAGAGATCACTGTCATCCCACTTGGGAACATGCCTGTGCATTGGTCCGCGGTGAGCCGCATACCCCAACAGCAAAGGACTCAGAAGAGTATCAGGGTGGTTTAAGTTTGCCCAAAAAGCCTCCCAAAGTCTTGGCAGGTTTCAGAGCTACAAAAGAGATCGTATTGTGCAAATACGTTATAAATGCAACCTGGCCTGTGAGTGTCAGCCTGCACCACCTAGTCTCACTCTGACAAAAACCACAGTGAAAATGCCACTTTTCCCACCAGAAAGTCCTATATGTTACTGAGACATCCACAGTCTGTAGCAGGAATCACCTTCAGTCCTTTATCTAACTGAAAATGTAATGTTTGCAGAGTACTTTGTACCTCAAACACTGTTGGTGCCAGCATGGCGAAGCTGCAACCTTCCCCAAAACTTTCCCCACAACTCCGGTGCCACAGCATTGTGGGAGGAGAGACAGCTGCTCTCAAAGGTGGCAATGGTGAGCACGCACCCCAGCCCCAGGAGGCTGGTACCCCCCTTCTCTTGCTGCCTGTGCTCTCAAAACAAGGGATTTAATGTACTGCCATTGCTCACGCTGCTTATGCAGCACAGCACAGTGGGTTTGGGGAAAATACCCCATGCACTGCTTGTGCTCAGGAGGCTCCACCTCCCCGAGCAACAATAAAAGGGCTTTTGGGCAGGAATGCAAGTATTTTTTACTGTGCTGGATGCAGGTGGGAATGGGAAACATCACAGGGCATGGCCGTGAGAAGAAGTGAGCAGATGGCCGCCTTTGCAGCTCTGCACAATAATTTGTAAAGCAAATTGGCCCTTAGGCGGGCATCCACACAGGAAAGGTGGGATCCAGCTCACAGGTCGGTGCTCCCCATTGCTTTGATGTCCTTCCACAAAATCCTATACCAGCAAATTCTTTTAGGGTCATGGCCCTGCAGTTGGAGAGCACACTGGAGCCACCTGTGTGGCATCAGGGCATCCCCAAGCTTGCTGCCTGTGGTGCCCATGGTGGGCTCAGGCTGGGAGTCACCTTGTCCCTCCGGTCACCTGCACAGCCCCAGGTGGCAGAAGCACCAAGCAAGGCATGCAGGTCAGCACTGCCAGCAGATGCTTTTTCTGCCCAATAAAACCTGGTGATGAACATCTAAATAGCAAGGTCTGGGAAGGGAGCAAATAACTTCAGAAAGGGAAGGAAGGCCAAGTCTGTTGGAATTAAGGTCAGGAACTTGCTGGCATTTGCTGACATTTTATTCTGATGAGCTGGCAGAGCTCATTCTCATCAGGCACACACTTATGTATGCATTTATTTATTTTAGAGGTGGGCCTGTAAACAGCTTCAGAGCTGTTTTTAAGAACACAGACGCATCTTTGATATCTAGTGGGGTGCAGGCAGACTGCTAATTAAACCACCTGAAAACTCAGATTTTGTCTTCATAGACATTTTGAATCTTTGCACCATGGTTTCCTTTCAATTTGAAATTATCCCAAGGTTTTGGAAGTTCTCCACAAACCCCAAATCTTGAAACATTTTTGTTTCAGAAAAACAAACACATGGTGCTTCTGAAATAAATACACTCCCTGGAGCGGAGCAGGTGCCAGCTAAAGTTAACATTGCTCCCTGCCAGCCTCAGCCAGCCCCACCACAGCCTGCAAGGCAGCCATGAGAGCCTGGAAGGTTTGGGGCACCCAGAGGCCCATTGCCATGGCAGAGAGCTGGTGGCAGCGGGAGTCCATCCCTGGGAATCTCTCAAAGAGCTCCACATATGGAGCAGGAGTACTCCAGCAGCAGGCTGGAGCAATGTCCACATCCCCTGAACATCTCACAGCCGTACGGGAGCTGTCCATATAATATACAATATTTCTCTTCCTCTTATCTCACTGGCCCATTAAACACCCCTAAATGGTGTTACGAGAAACACACTCTGCATAAACATCACTCTTGGCCGTTCTCAGCTTGATCAGCTGTACTAATTGTCAGTGAACTAATCAATAACTGTATTAACAGATGCTCATTGTAGTGAGAGGCTGGTCCCATAGGCTGGCAGGGAGCCTCATGTAGCCACTCCAGGGGCGCGACATCATCTGAAATTCATTCTCAGTTCTGAAGGTGGAATCACTGCAGAAAGAAAGGTCTTGAGGTTGTTTTTGTCCCTCTGTGCGGGAATTTGTACAGCAAGACCTCCCATCTCTGCTCAAGGCACCAGGGACTCCAGGCTAACCTTGTCTCTAGGATCCCAGTCCAGAGAATGCAATGTTGGCCATGGCTTTTGTGTTGCAGCAGAGACAAGAAGGAATATGGTTTTTCTCAGCTTCTAAACCAAGGAGCAAGAACATCTTCTTCATTTGTGTGGCAAGCATGTAGCCATACTCAAATAATATTATAATTGCAGTGTCTAGCTGTTCAGGTTTCTGGTAGCAATCCGCCACTTTTGGCTGATAAATAAATACAATACTTGGCATTCTTCATGTGGAAATGCAGTTTATGATCTTCACATGTGTTATTGCTCAGTTCCCGAGTGCAGGACAGCAGCCGGAGGAGGAGGTGTTATTCTGGGTGCTCTCTCCCGTGGATCACTGCAGTTAATTGCCACTACCTCTGATACGTTTGTAATTCTCCAAGGCTTATTTGCTGGATAATCAGACACATGGCCCCTTCCTTTAATTGCCTTGTAAACTGCCAGAATGATTAATTCTGCCACAAGCCTGCATTTGTCTGGGGACTGACATGTGGTGACTTACGAGGGTGATGAGGCAAGGGCTGGGACACCCCTGTTGAGCCCACCAGGCTGGGGGAGGATCTCTTTGGCTCGGTGGGAGTGGTTGCACACCTTTCCCAGGGCAAGGGGACCTGAAAATCCCACAGGGGCAGAAAACACAGCACTGCCTGTGCAGTGCAGGCAGGTGCCTGCCGATGGGTGCAGCATTGCCAGGAGCACTCCCCGTGCCCAGCCCTGCTGGGGCAAAGTTCACGGCAAACCCCTACCTTGGCGCTCACATGCTCCCTTGGGGACATGTGCCAATCCCTGCCCCCACCTGGGAAACCTCCCCCAGCTCTGCCTTTCTCCCACAGCCCTCCCCACAGCCTGTTCATAGGTGCTGGCCAGCAAAGGCAGTATTTCACTCTCACTCCCACATATTTTACATGCTGACGCTGTAGCTCTGATATATTCTCCTAAGGGACCTCTCATATCTGGGCAATGAACATTTCTGTGCTTGCAGCTCAACTTTCTTGCCTGGAGATATATTCAGATGAAACAATATATCAGCTCCCAAATCCCAATGACTGTAAATACCAGGGGAGAATTAAAGCAGCACAGTTAATAGTCCTGGCTTCCATCAGTATGGAATTTACATAATTCCATTGTGTCTGGACACTGGGGAAAGGAGGGATGAGCAGCTCAGGTGGGTGCCTGGGGGCTCAGGTGCTTGCTGCTGCCAGGACAGGTGGACACATGGGTGGAAGGAGGTATGGGAAGAGATGTAGAAATGTGCTGGGCATGCCGATGGGGTAAGAGTGGGAAACAGGGATGTGGCAGCAAGCTGCGGGGTGGGCACAAGGGGATGACCAAGCCTTGCAAGAGGAGCTGGGAGCTGGAATCCGATGGGAACGATTTTCACAGCCTTAGCTGAAGATAGCACCCAGGGAATGTCATCTGTCCAAAAATAGGGGGCCAAAGATTTGCCCTGGGCTGTGAGCAGGTGCCTGGGGTTTCACTGAGCCCGGTGTGGGGGAACGAGCCTGCATTCCTTGGGCACGCAGGAACTGCTTCCCTGCGGGCGGCTGCGCTGCTGGCGGAAGCACGGAGAGGTCAATGGGATGGGACACATGCCAGTGGGAGTGTTCAGCAGGAAGAAAGCTCTTGAGGTTGTCCCTCTCTTGCCTTATCTCGGTTTCAAGGACCAGGTTATTTTGGAAACATACTGTGGAAAAATGCCCGCGAAGGGAAGAAGGCAAGGAGGGTGAGAGAGTGGGTGCAGGTGCTCAGGGGGAGGGCAGCAGCTACACCCCAGAGCCCTGGGGTCCCCACTTAATTTTCCCTTTCTGCTCCCTTTGGGGCCTGATTAGGCATCAGCTGAACCCTGCTGTAGTTGGCTCAGCCCCCTCTCAGAGTCAGGGGAGAAATTAAAGAAAACTTTGTTTCCAAACAATTGCAAATGTGTAGTTGGAGTATCTGTAATTTAAACTCGAATCCTCCTCCTGCTAACAGTGATGGATGGCTTTTTCCTACTGCTTTGAGAGCCCTTGGATCCTGCACGGCAGATGCCTCCCTGATTTATGGCTTGCCTCTTCATGGGAAGGGAAACAAACAGCCCAGTCCTAATTACCACACTCTTGTTAGGATACTTTTCTCTTCTGCTTCCATCTTATTACCCGGGCTCCCCACTCCACCTCTGTGCAGCTGACTTGTGTGTTATGGGGAACCCTGGCATGAATTCAGATTGTCCCTGTTGCACTCATTTTACTGGCAGGTAAGTTTATGTGCACCACAGATGGATGGCCTGCTAGAAATTGCATTTTTTCCTGAGTGGCTCAGTCAGTGAGGGGGTCAAGATGTGAGCATGGGGATGATGGGGAGGAAGGAGAAAAGCCAATTCCAGCGGTATTTTTCTGCCTCCAACTGGTGCTGGCAGAAAGGAGGGAGGGAGGGATTGGGCCACACGAGGCGCTAAAAATAAATGTTCTTCTTGCTAAAGAGAATCTTGCTGGTTCAACTCTTTCCCATTCTTTTGTGTGTGAGAGCGGTTAATTCTCCTTGGGAGCCCATTCACTCAGCAGATGTTGCTTTTCTTTGTGTGATTAGCCTGAAATCAATGGAAAATAATCCTGCACTCTAACAAATACTGGAGCACAAGATTCCAGTGCTACAAGGTGCTTGTGCAGCCCGAACAGATGCTGAAATTACCGTCCATAAGAAAAGCGCACACGGATGTGTTTGTGCCTCTAAAATAGCAGCATTGCCCGAGTTTCTGTGATGATGGGGGTAAAAAGGCTCTTTGCAGCTGCTTGGACTCGCTGGCATGAGGACAGGAACGTCCTGGAGGGACCCCACTGATGCCACCACGCTGGCCAGCCCAGGAGCACAGGCTGTACATGGAGAAGATGAGAGCGATGTTGGCTGAGCCTGGGGAAGGGGAGCACCCAAAAAGCCTCTGTGCTCTGGCCCCTGTGTTTGGAACAGGCTGCAAAGCTCAGCCCTGTCCACTCAGCCTGTCCTGGTCAAGGAACAAATGCTGCCAGCAGTGATGTTACTGCCAGAAATGCCAAGCTCTGACCCCCCAGGCCCCACCAACACTGTCAGCTGAGGGCTTCTGGCTCAGCTGCCTTCTAAAGGTGAGCCTGTCAGCCAGATTTTAATTCACATAATGTGTCTTTTCCTGATAACTTTTAGAATCAGGCTGCTGGGCTGTCCCAACTGAAATGCCAGCAAAGCCAAAGCATTTCACTGTATCTGTGCTGTTACCTTTACCAGCCAAAGACATAATCTCATCAAAGAGCAAAATCAGAATTATCTGATGTGCACAGAGTCCCCGCAAAAGTCAGAGGATGGGGATGAATTTTCTCCCTATCACCCACTCTAAAACCACTGAATCCCAGTAAACATGCCCCTTATTTGCTGGGGTGAAGTTTTGAGGGTTGCTATCCCCAGCGCCAGCCCTTCACCAGCGCCTTTATGGCCCTTCAATCAACCTGCCTAGCTGTAGCATGCACTGATGCCTACCTCTTCTCTCCTCCTTCTCATGCTGTGTGCAAAATATACTTGTTTCCCATCACCCTCCTGCCTCCTGCTTGAGCTCAGCAGCCTGGGGCCATCCCTTGTCACAGGGACAGCTGTGTCACTGCTCTGCGGGCAGCCCAGACTTCACGCCAGCACTACTCACATCCTCCTACTTGTTCAGGTGATAGCTTTCCCCTCCAAGAAATCCTTCGGGTCACATAACAAGTACTTTTATTTCAACTTATTTGCAGTCAATGCTGTTTCATATTTCAAAGTCACTTTTTGTGTTCTGGGGAGGGAGGAAGGAATAGCCCATGAGAGCTTTTTTGAAGGTGGTGTCTCTAATCTTCCTCTCAGACATATGAAAATGCAAATCCTTTCCAAATCGCATTAGATCATTGAATCCAGCAATAAATTTGTATGGCAAATTTGTTATCAGTCCCTGAAACCCTTGCCCTGCCTCAGTGCAGCTCTGGACTGCTCTCTGCTGTCAGAATCACCCCCCCCTGCTGGCTGGGAATGGGGGCCTGGTACCCCTGGCCAGATGCCTGGGTGGGCTCACCTGAGCAGCTGGGCTGGCCCTGCGTGGCATTGGGATGCTGACATCAGCACTGAAAAACTTTTCCTCTCCCATGCCCAGGTCCTGAGATTGTTTCAAGGAGCAAAGGGGGCTTTGCCAGGCTCTGCCACACTGATAGCCAGCAATGACCCAGTCCCTCTGACTTCGAGGGAGCTGGGGACAGTCCCCACAGATGGGGAGACATGAAACTCATTAATCATCTCCCTGCGCTGTGCCATTGCATGAAATTGGATTTAGCACCATTAGCAGAGCAGCTTCTGAGCAGCTCCTCATCTCCTGCTGAAACCACTCTCCCATTGCAAAGCTGATTAACAGAGTGCGTCCACAGTATTAATTAACCTAATGAACCCTGACGATAAAATTGGAGTCCACTTAATTCCTAGTCCCCTGCTGTGCGTGCAGGTGAAACAGCTCGTGGTGCCACAACGCCCCACAGCTGCTTCACAGCGAGTCCAAGGGACCTGGGGCTGGGGCTGGAGGCTCCCTTGCAGCCCCAGGATGTGGAGAATGAGTCAGACTTTGCCCACTTCACTTGTAAAACTCCACAGAGGATTGGAGGTAACAGATGGACACCTCACATCAGAGCAATTCACTGGTCCTCACACCCCGGGGGCTGCAGCAGCAGCTGCTGCAAAGACCCCGGGTCCCACCTCTAGGCATTTCTGCTCAGAGGAAAGGAAAAGAAATTAAATACTCAGGGGCTCTGTCAGAGTCTGTGATGCCTGGCTGTGCTGCCCTGGATGTGACAGACTCTGGCCTGAAGGGACAAGGCAGGTGATGGACAGGGAGAGGAGCGGGGTGCCTGTGTGTGCTCCTGCCCCGATGGCAGCAGCCAACTGAGCCAGCGCCACAGCCAAGCCTCGGCCCAGCCTGCCTCTGAAATTGCTCCAGACATTTGCAAGGAAACAGTTGAAGCAGGATTTTTTTCCCTGGTATGAACAGAGCTCTGTGTTAAAGAAGAGTGAGCTGGGAGCTGGCCAGAGTGGAGCTTTGGGGACAGCTGGGGAGACCTGCCAAGCACCCAAGCATGCCACACAGGTACAGGGGTCTGCAGGTGATGTGAATTCTCCAGCATTTGGTGCTTTCTGGTCCTGACAGGGTTTCTCTCTGTGAAGATGGATTGTCACTTGGCCAGAAACGCTGGGCTCGAAGCAGGGAATCATCAGGCAAGTGACTCTGGCCACGGCTCTGCAGATCATAATAGTCCCTTCTGGCCCTAAAGCTTATGAATCTATAAATCAGATCATTACTAAAATAGCCATGCCATTTCCCTGTGACATAACAATCATTTAAAATATATTTTAATACACAGAATATAAAAGAGAAATGTCCCATGGAAACAAAAATGTCAAAATAGCATCAATTCCATTTCTCGCAGCAAGCCAGCAAGTGGCTTTTGGTGCTGTTTTTAGGAAAATGAGAAACAGCCCCTCCTGCTTCCCAGGAGCATTGTTCCCTGGCCTGAATTCCATCCACCTCTCACTAACCCCTACTACCTGCTCAGTAGCCCTGAGAAGTCATGGTACAAGCAGGGGTATAGAGTCAGGTAGCAACCCAAGGGAAAGCTGCCTTTCCTCACTGGAGGTCGGTTATGCCCTTTGTGTCCGATCCCTGGAGTCCAGAGGGCTCGCAGCCTTCCTGGGTGCAACAGCTCCGTGGAGGAGTTAAGGGCCAATTTAAAGGCAGGTTTGGTTACTGGGAGGCCTCATCCTGCGCTTGCTCTGTGCTTGGCCCTCCTCCGGCTGCTCTGTTCAGAGAAAAAGATCCAAAACGCATGGGAGGAAAACTCTTCTGAGCCCAGAATGAAGATTAAATATGATGCACCTTTTCCTGGAGACTTATAATTGAGAAATGTGAGCATAGCAGAAGAACTTGTGGGAGCCATTTCATGTCTGGATTTCTACAGAGAGTCTCAGGGACTGGATTCAGGGCAGTGAAACTGGAGAGAAGCGGTAGTTCAGCTGCCCAAGCTGTGTACAATTGCAAGATGGTAGGTATGGGGAAAAAAAGTGAAAAATAAAGTAAATGAGAAAATGAGTAAGATTATTTTTCCTTTTTGAACTTGTAATACTCTATAATGTGGCTTGTCCTGCAGATAAGCAAATGACAAACACATCAAATCCACCAAGATCTAGTTATTTAGTATTCCTTCAACATGGAGAGAAATGGAAATGAAGTCTAATAAGGCTCCTGAACTCTTTCTTTACTACCCTTGGAGACAACCGAAAGGCATTTAATTTCCTGCAACCCAAGAGCATAAACCACACTCAGACTCTTTATGAAACCCATCAGGCATCTTTCCCAAAGATTAAATAAGTAGGACAACATTTTCAAGAAGCTGACTTGGAGCTGCATGGGCACAGTGCCTGCCCAGCACTGCGCTGTGCCCGTGCCTGCTCCGACTCCTGCCCCGCTCTCCTGCACGGCTCTGCTCTCACCAGCACAGCAGGAATGATGCTTGGATGGCATTGACCACCCTGGGCAGTGGCAGGGCCCTGTGCCTGCCTGGCCCTGGCAGCACAGATGCAGGGTTTGCTTTGCCCCCTGCATGCCCCCTTTGCACAGGTCAGAGCTCCCTGAGCTCTGTTCCTGGTGCCTGGCACAGACGGGACAAGATGCAGAGGTTGCTGTCCTTCTGTGGGAGGATGCTGAGGGGGGATAAATCCTGTCCCTGGGCTGCTCAGCAGGACAGGGACAGTCAGAGGGGTCTGTCTGTCAGAGCAGCCCCCAGAGCTGATGCAGCAAGTGCCCAGCTGTGGGTGCTGAGCCCCGTGGGCAGGGTGAGGGTCTGGCAACCCTCCCGTGGCTTTCACAGCTACACAGCTCCTGCAGCACCTGGAAAGCTTGGCAAGCCATTGCCCAGGGCAAGGATGTGTTTAGGAGGGTTGTTGTTGGAGCAGAGGGGAGATGGTTGGATACACAGGCATGCTGGCTTCCCCCTGGAAGCCATGTCAGACTATGGCTAGAACCAGGGGATGGAAAAGGAATCCTACCCACAGGCTGTGTGACATGAGGAGGGGGCTCTGCTGACCCACCCTGCTGCTCAGGGTAAGAATAAGCTACAATTAAGAAGAATAAGTTCTGACCTATCTGCACAGAGCCCTGTAAGGAGGATGGAGGCATCCCCTTCCCTGTTAGCCTCCTCTCCTGAAGGATTAGGGTGATTCAGAGAAGTGGAGCAGGCCAGGGAGTGTTTGCTTCCCCCATCCAGATGAGAAATAGGGGTCTCTGCTGCCTCTGCACCCGGGCAAGCAGGTCCCAGAGCCACACCATTTGGACAGCTCTGCTTCCTTGCCACACACCTTGATCCTGCAGCAAAAGAATTCAGGGAGCAAACTACCTCTGTTAAAAGAGAGAGGTCCCAGTGCTTTGGGAAAGAGCTGTGGGTAAAAAAGAGGATGATGTGACTGCACAATGTCAGTTTGGGCATCCCCTCTCTGGTCTGTACTCTTCAAACTCTTTGCCATGGGCAATAAATAAATCCTTAGAAGTACAGGGAAGATTCCTGTGTGTGACACTTCCTGGGGCACGGGGGGCGGTGTGTTGGGGGAGCACAGCAAGGGGAAGGGGACGGATCCAGTGCGCGGATGGACAGCTTGTTTCTGTGCAGCAGGCAGGATTTCTGTATCAGACACGGAAGCTGGAAGGTGCCCAAAAACTGCAGCTGTGTTGAGCAAATTGGATCATTATATTAGAAACCGAACAGGAGGAATCTGTGAACAAGAGCAGCTTGATGCTCGCTATTTTTCATCTGAAGAGGGATTCAACAAGGCGAACCCACTTCCCACCGTTACCTTGGCCACAAGATGACAGAGATGACAGCTTGATATTCACTCCCATCATATCTCCTGCTATCAGTGCAAACAGCCCGTCAGACTCTCCCAGCCCTGCCTGCCTCTCTAGCTGACGCAGTCCAGCTGGGAGCACACAGAGCACCCAAGCCCCAGGGGTCTGCAGAGCAGAACATGCAAATCAAGGCAGACCATGTTGGTGACAGGAACCCTCCACAACCTCATGCAGTGCCTGAAAATCCTTGCCCTGGGGCCAATGGGGACAGGGGCTTCAGGGCACCGGCAATAAGATCCAGGCATCCTGGTAGACAAGTGCCAGCTTTGGTGCTGTTGGAGGGGGATGCCAGAGACCTTCCTGGTTGTAGGTCCCCAGGACCCACTCTGGGGTTCTCACTGTGCTCACTGTGCTCTCTGGATGTGCCAGTGAGGACTGGAGCAGGGAGCAGAAAGGCATGTGCCATCCTGGCTACTGGGCTGTGCAGCTGGTCGCGTGATGGTGCCCCGTGGCTTTATTTAGGAGAGAAGTGACCTGCAGTCCCCCAAGGGAATTACTTACTGGCACAGTGAGCTGTGGCTCCACTTCCAGCCCCTTTGCCAGGAGAAACCTCAGCCCCTTGCTTTGCTGGCAGCATGAAGTGCGAGACAGGCTGTTCTGCAGGATACCTGCTTAGAAGCCCCTGCCGGGGGATGATCTCTCACTGTGAAGGGGCTGCAGCTTGCAGAGGAGGTTCAACCAGGAGCTGTGCTGCCTGTGGCCATTAGCTCCTGGGAATGGCAGCACTCCCAGCCTCCAGCATCCATGGAGGAGAGCCCACCTGCAGAAGTGCCGGGGATTCCCTGTGCCTCGGTCGGCACAGCTCCAGTGCCTGTTGCAGTGCACTCAGTAAGAGGAGTCAAAGTTAAATGTCAGCTGTGATTTGGCATTTTATCTCTAAGTGGGGTGAGTGACCTTTCTGGCTGCAGTGGGCACGTGTTCCCAGCCCCACGGAGGCGGGCCCAGCTGGCCGTGGGGGGAAGCAGCTGGCCACGCACTCGTTTTTGGCAGGAACAAAATCCATTCTTTGCTGATTCTTTGCTGCCCTTGAGTCATTGTTAAACTTGTCACGAGTGATTTACAGCTGTGTCAACAAGTGGGATCCAGGCTGCCGGTCCACACCACAGGGAGGAAGAGTAGGAATATCAGGAATAGTTCCCAAGGCACAATATGAACTGGAAGGCTGGAAAAGCGTAGCCACTCTCCCCAGCCCCAGGCTTGCCTCGTCAGCAGGGTTGCTGTAATTGCTCTGCATTTCCCAGGCTCTGACGTCGTCCCTGGACATTTGTCTCGCCATTCAAATGTAGCTGAGTCTGTTTGGCAGGGCTGAAATTCAGACTCCTGCTCACAGGGAGTCGGTATCTTCAGCTTGTTTCTGCAGCATGACAAGAAGCAACGTGCTTGTCTCCCCATAGACATCACAGTCCTTCCCTTACAGGGAAGGCTTTGCATGTTGAACCCCAGAATCACCGACGTTGGCTGTTTGGTCCCTAGTCCAGCGCCTGGCTCAGGACAGGGCTATCACCAGCACTGGATCTGGCCCTGACCATTTCAGTTGCCTTTGGTTTCTCCAGGTCTCTCCTGACCTGGGGGCAGGGATCCAAACTGGCTCTGTTTCTCATGCAGCCTTGACAGCACCAAGCAGAGGAGGGAGGAGTCCCCTTCATCTCCCAGCCTTGTTCCTCCTGAAGAAGGCCAGGATGTGGCTGCCTTGTCCTGCCATGTGTGTGCAGACCGGCATGCCCGTGGGCCTGTTTCTGAGAAGGAAGACACAAATCCATGTCCTTCTGGAGACGGCAGAGAGCTGGCCACCAGCCACAGGGTCATCCACCATGGAGCAAATGCTCTGGCTCGCAGTGGACAGGGCTGGATCAATGCACAAAGGAGAAAGATGAGCTTCTGCATCACTCCAATCAAATCAAGCACCCTGCCCCTTGCAAAGCACTGAAGGGCTCAGCAAGCCAAGCCAAGGAAAGACACGATTCACTTCTATTTAACATCACACATCAGTGCCTGCAGAGCCCTTCAGCTGGCATCAGGCACTGCCTCCTCGTGGCAACAGGCCCTGCTTCTTGGGAACCCTTCTGCCTGCTGCATCCTGACTCCAAGCAGGGAACTGTGGAATCTCCTGCCTGAAAATCCCTGCCATAATGCTTTTCTGAGGTCAGGTGGGGAAAGACACATCTTTGCTCCCTGGAGACCTTTGGAAGCAGTATTGGAGGTGCATGACATTTTCCTACTGCTTTATGGCTGGAACAATCTGGACAGAAAGGACTTATATGTTGAAGTGAAATACTGCTGCCACCACAGAGCTGCATGTAGCTGATGTTTATTTCCCAATGAGGAGAATTACTGTAATCACTGACAAATCTATAATTGCCAATAAAAAGCAGCAATGGAAGCAAGCATGTACTGGACCAAGTCATCCCATTGCTGAAAAATGCACCCACAAGAGCTGCCATTCCCCCTCTTTTACCTCCAATAAGTAAAGAAAATTGCCACACATTTGTTCTGTGGGGCCTCAGACTCAGCTGGGTCACCATACAGATGGCCTGGCAGGTCTGAGGTGATGGAAAAGTCCCTTCTCTATTTCCCATTAAAATCGCTGCGTGGTGAGTGGGTTCTGCTTCTCACTGGGGGCTATTCACATGTGAATCAGCTGTGGTGGAGCTGATTTAAATGTATCATCCTGACAGTAAAACCTGCTGGGAAAAAAATTACCTTAATGAGAAATCCTCAGAAGGGTTGGGGCGGCTGTCCTCACAGCTCTGCAGAAGGAATTCTTACAGCAGAGCATGGAGGTCTGCTAGGGAAAGGCAGATCATAGAATCCTAGGGTGGCTTGGGTTGGAAGGGACCTTTAAAAGCCATCTAGTCCAAACCCCTTGCAACGAGAAGAGACATCTTCAACTACAGCAGGTTGCTGAGAGCTCTGTCCAGCCTGGTCTTGAATGTTTCTAGGATGGGGCCTCCACCACCTCTCTGGGGAAGATGTTTGCTGAAGTCAGAGGCTGCTGACTGGGGAGGGTTTGAAGCTGCAGGCAGAGCCTACCTGCAGAGAAGGAGTCCTGCTGCTACGCCCTGCTTTCACACGTGAAAGGGCTAATAAATAACGTGATTCCCACAGCTTGACAAACTGCGTGTGCTGGGGTTGCTCTGCCAGGACTACATCTAAGCAGGAATTCCCCATTCATCTCCCTCCCTTCGGCATTCTACTCCTCCTGATGCAAACACAGCCTAGAGCCATTGTTATTGGTTTTGCTGTTGTTATTATTATTACATATCACTATTTAATTGCCTGGTAAATTTGAAATCTCTTGGAAAAAAACAAAGGAGGATGTGTAATTTGAAATGCTAAAGAGAGCAAGAGCAGACAGAGAAGATGCAGTGCATCTAGTAGGAGTATTGAAGAGGTGATGAGGACATTCTTAACCTTAATTATTTCAAATCAACTCATTTTGTAGAGTGTGTAGGTTTATGAATCAGATGAAATGTAAATTGATTCATAATTTCCTTTAATTTTCTGCTCTTTGGAGAATTTAAACCCATATTAACATAACCTGTACCAACCAGTTACTAAGAGACAGGAGAAAATTAGCATGGGCAAAGTGGGGAGACTGGCATTTTAATATGCTCAAGCCCACCTGCTGCATGGAGTTGGGGATTGGGACTCATTGGCGTGAGGCTGCTCCCATCAGAGAGGTGGAGATCTGCTCCCCAGTCCCCTCCAGGCAGCCTCAGCTTGCTGTTTGCAAGTATTTTCTTCCAGTGCCTTTCATTTTTGTGACATCCTCCTCATCGTTTGCTCACTTGCATTTATCCTTCTGGTGCCTGTTTTCTGCTACCCAAAAACGCACATGAAGGGGAATGTATGAATTAATTGTGTTGTTGGAAAAAGAGGGTCTCGTAAGTCACAGTGCATAAGGACTGCACAGACATTTTCAAAGCTCCTTGCCCTGTGCTGCTGGATGTCCTGAGCCAGTGGGTGATGCAAAGTGACACCATGTCCCCCAGGTAGGAGCTCTCCTCTGTGCCAGGCTGCACGGGGCTGTGCAAGCCTCTGAAGCACTGCATGAACCTAACACCAGCACCTGTCATTTCTGCTCTCGGAGAGAAAGCTTTCCTGTAGCAAATAAGAAAATACAGGAATTACCAGCTATGGGAAAAAAATAGTCAGTCAGGCTGTAAGACTGAGGATGTCTATAAGCAAAATTGCTTTCTTGATCTTTTTCTCTGTGTTGAGTCTCTACTGCAGCTGATTCAGTTGCAGTGCATCCGGAGGCTGAGGGGGAATGTGGGTGGAGGTTTGGGGACAGCGCGTTCATGCCCTTCTCCAGAGCAAGGCAGCATCAAGCCACGCCGCAGCAGCAGTCCAGGCTGACCTTGCTTGCAAGTCCTTTTGGGCAGTGACAAATGCCTCCCTTCAGAGACTGCTCTTATTTCAGGTTGGACAGGAACCAAACATAAAAAGCACAGGAGACAGTTGGCCGTGTGGGAAGCTGGCTTGGAGCGCTCTTGCTCTGCGATGGGAACACTTTGTTGCCATTTTCATTTGTCCTGCACATCGTCCTCCTTGAGTCAGCCATGCTGATGTGGGATGGGCAGCTCGGGCATCTCTGCTGCTGGTGACATTGGGTGCACAGAGCTCAGCAGGGATGCAAAACCCTTTGCTTGGCTACCGAGCCAGATCTGGTGATGGGCAGGGGGAGATGACCCATGCCTGCAAGTGTTCAAGGCCAGGCTGGATGGAGCTCTGGGAAACCTGACCTAGTGGAAGGTGTCCCCGCCCATGGCAGGAGGGTTGCAGCAAGATGATCTATAAGGTCCCTTCCAACCCAAACCATTCCATGAATTTTGCAGAGGCAGCAGGAATTTGTTCCCAGCCCAGGCAGGTGTTGGCAGAGCAAAACCCAACCCAACCATAAACATTTCAAGGTGACATTCACTGTTTGCACTCTCTGCAGTCTTGTTCCTGTTCCCAATGGTCAGGGATTATTGTTGCCTTGCAAGAGAGCCAAGACAGGGGAGATGCACGTGCCCCATGAGGGAAATGCAGTTTGTGGAGGAAGAGCTGCACGGGCACATCCTTGCCAATGTATTAAATGTGCTGACTAAAACAGCAGGTCATGGTAATATTAATCCAATAGAAAAAATCAATAGTGGGATTCAGCTCAGGAGAGAGGGATTTTGTGGCTGCCTCTTGCAAGCACAAACACATATTATGTCATCAGCAGTGCAGTAAATCAGCATTTCTGAGACCAGCTGCCCAATTACTGAGGCAGCTCGATGATGGGAACTGTAAATTGGATGTATGCAAATACATAATATGAAACAGTAAAGTAAACACCTCCAAGAATTACTGAGGAATCTCTGGACTGAGTTGCTGCTCCAGGCGGGTAGCCAGGAGTGCAGGCTCCCAGGGTCTGGAGCAGAAAAGGTGTCTGAATGCTTTTGGTGCTCACCACTATCCCCAGGGCCCTGTGAGACCAGCTCAGGGACCTGCAAACTCCCCATGATCGGCAAAGCCCCACGGCTGTGGCTGGCAGGAGCACTGAGTACCTGGTGCATCTTGGGCTGCCTCACAAAATGCATCACCTCCAAGAGAGGAGAGATTCAGATCAGATGTTAGGAAGGAATTCTTCCCTGTGGAGGTGGTGAGGCCCTGGCATAGGTTGCTCAGGAAGCTGTGGATTGCCCATCCCTGGAAGTGTTCAAGGCCAGGCTGGATGGGGCTCTGAGCAACCTGGGATAGTGGAAGGTGTCCCTGCCCAGGGCAGGGGAGTTTGAACTAGATGATCTTTAAGGTGCCTCCCAAGCCAAGCCTTTCTATGATTCTATATGCTGCTTTACATCTCCTTCAGGGTCCTTTGCTATTGTGGATCTCTGCGTCTCCACAAAGATAGGAGCCAGGAGCCAGGAGCTGTGAGACATGGCCAGTTCCATGCCATGATGTGAGGGTGATGTGGCCATCACATATTTCCATATGCTTGCTCTGTGTCTTTTCTGAGCAAGTGCTGTGCTAAGGAATTGTGTCAGTTTTGGCTTTTCAACAACTTAACAAATAAAAAATTAACATTATTAGTTGCTTTCCTCCTTTCACAATTTCTTTCCTCTATTGTGTTTACAGAGATAAGGTAAAGCTGCAATTCAGAGGGAAGCTGAAGAACTGGAAGTGACAATGAATGATGGGACAACTCAAAGCATACACCAGTGCCCACAGCAGGGATGAGGAAAGCCATTATTTCAGTGTGTTTGTAAGGAATACACCCACTACAGAGCACACGGTGAAACCCTGCCCAGAATACACTCTCTCCTGGGCCTTTTCTAAAGGACTCCTGCTCAGCTTCCTTCTCTAGTTTTGGTTCTTATATCTATTGTCTTCACTCACAGGTTGTCCTCCTGCTCCATGCAGTCCTTGTTTTCTCCCAAGGTCTGTCCATCCCTCATTCCCTGCTCAGGGCAGCCCTTCTGTGCTCATATGCAGATTTGGGGCTAGCAGGATTTGTGTAAGTTTTCTCATTTGGGCACCTGCATAAGTCTGAGTGAGAGCATTTCCCGGCTCATCCAGAGGATGCCAACAATTTGTGGGTGACCTGACTATGAGTGGTGCTGAGCCCTTAAAGTCTTGGTAATCTCCTGGACAGTCGGCTTCTCCTACAAGCAAAGCAGTCATTGCATTTTCTGCTTGAAATTTGCTGTGTTTTCAGTGCTGGGTGCTGTACTGTCTTCATCATCTACTTCAAGGACCTGTTTAATATCATGTATTGTCTCCATGGACAGGTGCTTAAAGACTGTGGATGTGCTTCTTCTTTATCCAGCTCTTTTAAAGCTAAACAGATTGAGCTCCTTAAGTCACTCTTTGGTGTAAAGGCAGTTGAAGGGCTAATTACCTTGGAGTCAGGATTTGGGACACAGAGCAGGGTGATCACAGCTAGGCAGAAGTGATTTTATCCTGGCTTCCTATGGAAAACAGCACTCAATGCACTGTGCGTCTATTGCTTGCTTGTCTGTCTGTCTGTGATTCCCATCCTATCCTCTCCTCTTCATCTCAACCTATTGCAATCCTGTTTGTCAGAGGGACTCAGTACCAGGGAAAAGCAAGCTGGAAACCTCCTGGGTGCAGGGACCTGGCCGTTGTAAGCCCCTAGGGGTAATGGGGGGGCCCTTGTGCCCCAGTGACTGGTTAGCCATGGGTTCATTGTGTGCCCCCACAGTGTGACAGCCCACAGAGGGAGGCATGGATTGGAAATTGATGGCAGCTAGCCTGAGGTGAGCACACAGTGGAGCGTGACGAGCAGCTGGCCTGGCTACAGGGAGCTCTTTGACGGAAAGATGGACCCTCCTCACATTCCCCTGGGGACTCCCCGGTGCAGGAGCAGCAGAGAATGGCTCCGGGATGAACCTCCTCCCCACTGCACCTCATTGCACCCACCAGGGTCCCAGCCCCAGCAGAAGGACCCCTGGTTTCCCTGCTGCCTTGGCCCAATACCAGGACTGGGTGCTCCAGACTACCACATCCATGGAGGAAAGGGCACTTCCCTTGCCCTGGTGCGCCGAAGTCCCCATGGTCTGGTGTCTGTCATCTCCCTTTGGCCTCCAGCCTGTCACTGTGTGAGGAAGGCTTTGGAGGGAACCTTCCAGCTGCTTTCCCTGTGTGCTGCCCAGCCCACAGTGGCCAAGGTAGCGAGAGGAATGGCCTGGCTCAGACCTGGGGCTCTCCCAGAGGGACCCTACCCTGCGCCCGCCTGACACAGCCCACGTGCAGTTCCAGCCGGAGAGAGCCTCGCTGCTGGTTATCCCACCCTCCAGCAGTCCCTCCCAGAGGGATGTATCCCAGCTTAGCCTGGCATTGTGACATGGCAGAGATCTCCTGCCAAAGCTGGCGTCTGCCAGAGCCGAGAGTGGGTTAAAAATAACCCTGCATCCATAGGACTGTGGCTGGAAACTGCTCCCGGGCAAAGCATGGCTGTGCTCCCGAGTGGTGGGAGGGTGTGCCAGAGGACAGGCCAGGCTTTGGAAGGGTTACTTGAATTTGGTCTCTGACTCAAGATTTCGTCCCAAGGCTGCCAGGCTCTGTCCTGTCATGGGATGTGGGTGCTTGTCCAGCAAAAGGAGCAGGCAGTGCTGGCCCAGCTCCCTGGGTGGCACGTGCAAAGAGACCCAGCACGAGCGTCAAGGGTAGGACACTGCTGCTGCTGCTCCCCCAGCCTGCCTCAGCTTTAATTGGTGTTTGTTTTAATTTTGACTATCCAAATCTATTTTAATTGCCAGCCAGCCAAGGTCAACACACCACAGTGGGTTCCCAGCGTGAGCTGCTGTGCCTGGGGGAATGTGATCCCTGGGAGCTGCCGGGGACATGGGTGTGCTGCAGGACAAGGCAATGGGCCCCCCAGTGCCAGGGGGAAAGGGCAGGTGTTAGCAGGGCTTGGCGTTGGCAGGGAAAGCAATGCTGCATGTCTGCCCCATTGCTGGAAATTTAAATATTTTATTACACATTTATTATAATTTAGTCTCAAACCAGTCAAGTGTGTAATGACTTGTATCAGCACTGGCATTAGGAAAGGCAGTTCTTGCCGGTCACCGGCTGCTCACCTACCCCATGTGTCTTCAGGTGATGAAAGTGCCCTTAGCAGGGGCACCTTGCTGCCCTGTGACCTCTCTAAGGATAGAGCCACTATCAGGCTTGGGGCTAGTAGGGCGAGCACAGGGGTGTATGAGAACTCCTGGCAGTCCCCAGGGGATGGCTGTGGTGTGGGAACAGGCAGAGTCAGCAGCTTTGGGGTGGTAGGAGGGCATCATCAGCCTTCCAGGCGGGAGTCAGAGCTACAGAAGCCACCAGGACACCCGAGAGCCAGGCTGCAGTGCTGGCCTTTGCTGCATGGCCATTGCTTCACCCATCCCCACGCCACTCTGGGTGCCATCCAGTGCTATCCAGAACATCTACTTCTCCTCTTTCCTTGGGGCAGGAAAAAAGCATTGGAGGTAGGGGCGGTACCTCACATGTTGTTCTTGAGGATAGGCTGCTCCAGGGCACGGCTTCTGAGCCTGTCTCTCTGGTGCCAGGCTGCCAAATCTCTCCATCATTTCATGGAGCAGCAAAGCTGGAACCACTGCCTGGATAATCTTGGTGTGCAGGGACGGGGTGACACTCCCCACAACACCACACTGCCTCTCAGACTTGGCGCATCCCCAAAAAATCTGGTTTGGGGGCTGTCCTGATCTCTTGGTTGGCCTAGAGGCTTGGATTATTTTAATCCAGGCTTGATAATGCAATTAATTCCAATTGCTGATTCATGATGTCTGCTTTCTGAACCATAAGTGCTTTAATATTTCATTTTATGTTGCTTTCAGGGTTACATAGTTTATTCCACAAACAAGAGGTTGGGACAGTCATTAGCGTGTGAAATCAGAAATGCATGCATCAGTAACTATGGCAACTCTGAGAGAACACCAGTTTCTAGTAAAATCAAGAATTAAGCTGACATGAAAATGCTGAAGTAGGAGAGATCCTATCTGCTGAGGGCTTAGCATACATTTAGAAAAGAAAGGAAAGGTCTGAAATACTCAAGTGAACTGAACCCACCCAAACCCAGGAGCAGAGGCGTTCCCGTAACCTGGCCGTGCTGGTGGATCCCTGCAAAAGGACACCTCTGGAAAATAAATGCATGTAACTACTGAGTCCACCAGCCTTATCGAAGGACTCCTCAAGCTGCCCCTGCACCCTTCCACCTGCTCCTGGGGTTTGTCTTTCCCAGGAACAAGCTGATGTGTTAGTGTAGCTCACAGAGCAGCAAAGCTCCAAGCAGAGGGTACCTGCCAGGGGATGCTTGGAGCAGCATCCATAATTAATGCTGTAAAAACACCACTTCCAGCCTGGGCCCTCTCCTGATGTTCAGTGTCAGATGCCAGAGCAGCTGCTTCCCACACACCTTGTAGATACAGTGGTTTGCTGCACTCTGTGAAGGCATCACAGAGCTCTCCCTAAATAATTCAGGCCATCTTTTTGACAACTTCGGTATGTAAGGGCTTTTCCTTGCCATGATGAAGAAAGTCTTTGCCTTGTTCTCCTGAAACCTTATTGCCTCCCCAGAATTTCCCTCCCCTGTCATATGGCTGAGAACGCATAAACAACCTAACAGCTCTGGGGAGAAGCTCTGAGGTGCTGTCCATCTGCAGAGCAGCAAGGGCTGAGCTCTGTCTGTCAGGGCTGGAGGGGTGACACCTGTGACAGGTTGCCATTAATCTGTGAGCAATCAGGTGCCAAATCCGGGTGCTGCTCCATGGACAGCATCTGCTTGCACCAAGCAGGGATTTTAATACCAAACAAGGTGCTATAAATACCTCACCAGCCTGGCAAAAGGCAGGGATTAGAGGAAATGAAGTTTTTTGGAAGAGGCTGCTTTTTCAGTGCCTGATTTGATGATGCTCATACTGCTACCTGTAATTACGTTTGCCCTATTCCCATTTGCTTTTCCAGTGTAATCAGCCTCAAAGCGTTCAAATGGAAATCTTTCCTGCTGCTTTCCGCTTCACGCTGATTTGGGAGCAGAAGAGGAAGGAAACAGCCGCTGGCTGGTAGGGACCTTGGGGAAATCAGGGATGGTGTTGGTGGGTGGAAGCTGAGCAGTGGAGGATGCAAGGCCAGCAGCACATATGGGGAACAGCCTGCCCACAGCATCACCCCTTCCCTGCCCAGGCTCACCATGGTACATGCTCTGGTGCCAGGATGCTGCATGCTCTGGTGCCAGGATGCTGTATGAATGCCTGCTTATTCCTTAAAAAAATCTGTGTATGAAACAAAGCAGTGAAGAAGTGACCCTGCATGTTGCTTTTGCATTCCAGCTGACACAGCGCAGCTCCTTCCTGGCTCCGGGGGTGACTTTTCCATTGGCTTGTCTCTCTGAGATAGGGGACACCAGCTCTGCACCCAAGGGACCTTCTGCCAGCCCAGGGTTTTTGAGGACCACACGCTCCAGCACTGTCCACATGCAGGACAGTGGGTATGGGATTGTCCAGGCTGGCCCAGCAAGGTCCTGGCACACAGATCGGCTTCCAGCTGCCTTTGGCCCAAGGTGGACATGGCCAGACTGCATGGTCTCCATCTTCTGGAGCACTTGAAGCTGCCTTCTCCATAAATGCACTGCCAATTATCATCCCCAGGTGTGTTTCCAGGTGTGGGCCCATGGATGCATGGTGGACATCCAGAAAGAGATCACGGGGCTTAGCAAAATGCCATTGCACTCCAAGAGATCAAACTTTTACAAAGAACCTGTGTGTTTCAGCTGAAAAATTGTCAGGAAACGTTTTGATGTTGAAAACTGTGAATTCCTTTGAACCCTGGAGATACATTCCCAGCTCGTTCACTGTGCTCATCAGAAAGGTGGGACCGTGTGCGTGGGGGGGCGACTTGCAAAGGCACTTAGCTTGAGCTTGAAACCCTGACCCAAATCCAAATTAAATATTTTTCCGGCAAAAGAGGTTTATTTTTGATGAGTTTTTATCCTTACTGAGAGCACCTTGTCCTCTGCAAATTATCTGCAGACTGGAAGTCTGTGCAATTATTACACAGATAATAAAAGGAGCTTTTCCATATGGCAGGAAGATTCCTTCCTTATTTTCTGCTCTCAAACAGACCTGATGCATTTCCTTTCCCCCAATGTGAGCATAAGCTGATATTTTTGAGCATTCACAAATAAAAAGGGTAATAAATACTGAAAAGGCAGAGCTTCTGGGTTCTTCTGCAATAGTTTTGCAGATACAGTTTTATACACCCCTTTCGATGAGGGTAAAGACTCCTTGAGACAGGTTGGCTCAAGAGCATCTTGGCTTCTGGCTTGGATGCTTTTGGTCTCACACCTGAGTTTGGTCCTGAGTGGGATTTTCAGAGGAATTTTATTGCAGAGGGTAACCAATCTCAGAAGCAGCCCATAAATGTGAGCAAATTCAGAACAGGTGCAGACCACAGCCAGGGTGGCAGGAGGAAGAACAGCAAGCTGCCTGTCAGGAGTAATTCCCAAGGGAAAGTGTCCTGATGTGACTGGTGAAAGTCTCTGCTGCCTCTGCTTTGTAAGGGCTGGGTGGTGCTCTGGGCGGTGCTCTGGGCATCTGCTGTAGGGATCGTCCCACCACGGCAGGAGCCTCTGCCCCAAGGTACAGCTGGAGGAGGCAGGAGCACTCCAGCTGCCCAATGCCTTCGCTCTCCAGGGAAGTTCAGGGATCCATTTTTATGGACTTAACTCCTCCCATTCCCTGGCCCTGGGAAACATCTCTCACTCTCCTGCTCTGCTGGCTCCAGTGGGAGCAGACATTGCCCTCACTCACTTCATGCCCTGGGCAGGGAGAGCCCAGTGCAAGGGGCAGGAGGAAGTGATAAAAAATAGATTCTCTTTGGCCCCGTGCCCAGCGGCCTTTGAAGGCTCCTTTCTCCCCCACTGTTGTCTCCTTTGATGCTGTTGCTTTGATTTGCGCTTCAGAGGCTGTATCAGAGCCCTCCAGGCTGGAGGGAGACTTCAGGTGAAGAGTATTGCCCTGCAGCGCAGCCTGACCTGCTCTCTGTCCTTCTGCAGCACCCTGCTGGCTGAGCAACGGATGCTGCAGGCAGCAGCTCGAGGGGGAAATAAATGTGGATCTTTGCAGAGCATCTCCCAGCCCTGCCTGCTTATTATTTAAAGAAACCCATTCCTGCTCACTTTGAATCGTCTCAATAAGAAAATAATGCAACAGAAGACTGCTGTCTGCGGGGTGCCACAGAATTACCAGCACTGGGTGAAGGTTTTCCATCCCCAGGTACTTTGTATCCCTCTGTGAGCCAATTTTCACGCTGCACACATCCATATCTTGTGCATTAATCAGGCTGATGGGTGATGCCACGACAGGTGCCTAAGTGTAATGCCAACACATTCACTTTTATCAATCAACCTTGTAACTATGTGGAAAAAACCCCAACATGCAGGGTTTGACAGGATTTATTTTTTGTTTAAATGTATGGACTGGAATTCATTTTCCATTAAAGCACATGGACTGCTGGCCAGGATGCTCCTTCATGCTTTTCAAGCTGCTGTGCCCATTGCTGGTGTTCATCCTGCCACGGCTACTTGCTCTTCCCAGCCTGTCATCCTTGGCTCCCAGGAACATCACTGTGAAAGCTGATTTTACAGAGAAATGATCTGATTCTTCAGGCCTGTCAGGTGGAGAGGCTGTCACACAGCCGCTCTGCGTGATGGCAGCAGAAGGCACCGTTATCCCAGACGTCTTCCCTCATCATCCCCAGCTAGGGAAAATAATTTGAAAAGTGACTGACACCTCTGGAAAGAAAACCCATTTGGAGATAATTTGGCTTCTGCTTCGTGAGTTTGCTTAATTTTCCTGCATCCTGGTGGTGTGTGTTAACATGGAGTAAGCGTCTCTGCTTTAAGCAGTTCATCAGCTCCAATTATTGTCCGTGCTCCTCGTGTCAGTGTTTGACAGGGGGATGTAGTAGCAGAGACCAGCCACAAGCTGCAAAATCCCACGTGTGGCTCTGCCCCGTCAGCAGAGCTGCCACCAGGCTCCAGGGAAAGCAACTGGTAGGGACAGAGCTGAAATAACTCACAGGGTTTGTCCCCTGGTATGAGTCAGGATCTCGGTGTGTCCCCTGAAAGTGTCAGGATGGAGCCAGCAGAGGTGTCATGACAAAGCAGCAGGCTTGGAGAATGCAACCTCCCCACCAATTGCAGCCTGTCCAAGGTGTGAGTGACAGCCAGTCCAGGAGCTGGGCAGAGACAGCTTTCCTGGGAGGCAATGTGGCTCTGCTTCCCAGAAGGACAGTGGCAGCACCATGCTGAAAGCCAAGGAAGGCGGTGTTTTTCAGAGGGAATAAATGGCTGCCTTTGCAAACTGTAAGATGAGGTCTGGTGATGGCCTCAGATGAAATGGAAAGGTGGCCCTGGGTCTCAATAAGAGATCCTCCATGGGTAAGATGGAATGTTAAATGAAGAAGAATTTTAGTGCAACATCGAAGTTACGAGTTTAGGGTGAGAAACAGCAGCCCAGGTAGTGGGGAAGGGTCCCATGGCAGTGTCCCTGAGCCAAGGGCTGTGCAGATCTGCTGGGGGCTGGTCCCCAAGCTCCTCAGTGGGGGACAAGCCAGAGGCTGCCAGTAGCATCTTTCTGACAGGGAAAGGCCAACTGGGACTTGAATTTCAGGCAGATGCAAAGCCCACAAGATGAAGATTTAACACCTAGAAAAACTGCATTTTGTGTGAGCACTGCGGGCTTGCAGCTTGAGTTTTGAGGAGCAGATCCTGCATCCATCAGGGAGATGCTGGTGCTCGCAAGGAGAGGTGAGAGCCTGCAACGAGCACAGCTAATGTGGTGTGAGAACAGACAACTTGGCAGTCTGTGGGAACACCAGTGTGCTGCCTGCGGAATAAAGCAGATGAAATTTCACAGCTCTATTATCACGCTCTGAAAGGCAAGCAGGTCTCTGCTCTCCAAATGAGGACTCCTGGCCAGCCCTGCATGCTTTGATGGCCCAGAAAATCTCACCTGTAAGGGTAGGTGCAGCAGGAGCAGCTGGGCGATGATGCTGTGAGACACTGGTGATCACCTTGAAGGACAGACAGGCAGGATGCTGCACTCCATAATTCACCTGGGGGAAGCCCTGCTCAGAGGAAATCCCCCTTCCCCGGGGGTGAACAAGGAAGAGCTTGTGCCCAGTCTGCAGGGACTGTGGCCTGCGTGGGTCCCTGCACACGGCGGACACCAGATGAGGGCTTTGAGGGCTTTTGCTGTCTCCTCTCTCCTGTGTGTCCCTGAGCCCGGTGCAAGCTTCCCCTCTGCCCTCAGCATTCTGCACAGCTTTCTCCTCGGAAAGTGCTCCAGCAAACACGTCTTGAAGGAAAGCAACAGCTCGTATTCCCTTGGAATTGTTGGATAGCTGTGATTAGCACTGCCAGGTCCTTTGCCAACCTGCAGGGGCAGGCTGGGAAAGCAGCTTGTGCTGTGAATACTGCTGGCCAGAGGGGTTTTCCTTGGCTGGCAGGTGGGAACATGGACAGGAGCTCCTTGCTGGTGCTGCACAGCATCAGGAATTCCCTGTGGATGCTTTAGGATGTGAGAGGGATCTCAGCCAGCCGCGGCAGCTCCGGATCCTTCTGGATGGAAGTTCTTTCAGTGCCTTTGCCCAGGGACAGAGGGCGAATCTTTCAAGAGCACCTAAATATCTCAGGAGTTTGTGATGCCCCCAGTCTTACAAATACCCCCCAGCACCAGTGACAGGTGGTGGGACCCGAGCAGGCTCCAGATCTTGCTGTCCCTCCTTCCCCTTGTGAGGAAGGCAAGGCCATGGCCACTGCGGCTGCAGCAGCTCCATAGGGCCATGAAATGCCAGGGGCTTCTCTCTCTGCATTTCCTCCATCAGCGTGACCTACATCCTCCTCCAAATGTTTTCCAGTGCCTCTCCAGCTCTGGCAATCTGTTGCCTGTGAAAGAAGCAAAGCCTGTGCCCAGGATGACTTTTGCAGTAGGGCAGCTGGACAGCTCCACACTGAGAAAGCTGTGCAGAGCCCTGCTGTAAAATTCAGGAGACCCTCATCTGTCTTCCCAGCTAAGGTGAGTTCCAGGCAGCTCCCAGCAGTGTTTTAGCTCCTTGCCAGCTCCAGCAGAGGAGACCAACCACGGCCTGGGGGAGTGGGTGGTTAATTAGCAGCCTACACACTGATCTGGTCTCTGTTCATCATCGTTCAGGGAGCAAACACAGCATTCAGACTGCTCCAGCAGCTAAGAACTGTCTCAAAAATGCAGGCCACAGGTGGAAAATAGGGCACAGTCAGCCCTTACTTCTTTGTGTACACAAGCACTCCTTTTCCTCTCCTAATTTGGGGGCATTCTGGGGAATTCTGACATTACGGCTGTAAGAGAAAATGCAGCATTTGTTTTCCACAAAAATTGGTAGTTTGCCAAGAAGATGTGTCTCTCTGAGCAATCCATGCCCTCTCCTATGCCTCCAGCTGAACACTTTTAAGCAGAATGCTGAGCCAGCCCTGTGCCATCCCTGCTTCCCTCCGCTTGCCTGCTTGCAGTGAAGAAGAGGAGGAGGATTTGGGTTGGATTCTGTGGTTTTGCTGCTTGCTTTTCCGTGGCTTCACAGAAACACGAGCCCCTGAAAAACCCAGGAGACAGAGGAGCATAATTAAGGAAAAGAGGAGCTCCAGATGACACTGACTCTAGAGAGCAGTGCTTTCCCCTCCCTCTCCGTGCTCACTTACTGCATCTGTCTCTTGCTGGGGGCATGAGTCACATTGGTTCTGGTGATAGATGAAATTAGCTCCAATGTGAAACGGGAAATAAAAAGCCATTCACCAACAAGACATCTGCGCAGGCACGGAGCTCAGGGCAAGGATCCTCTCTGCCTTTTTCTGCTCTTGCGCTTTTCGCAAGCGGCTCCCTTTTAATTAGATGGGATGCAGCTCTAAGTCAACTATAAATGATATTATCAAACTAATAGAGTGTGATCGTATCTTGGCTTTTATTGGTCTGGGTAAGCTGCTGCTGGCTGCCATGGGAACGGTGTTTTTCACATAGCTCCTCAGCTCTGGCTTGTAGGCATCAAAAGGAGGTCAGGAGAGAGGTGATAAACCCCCAGGATGTCCTTGGCTTTGCAAAGAACCATGGAGTGGTTCCCCTCAGAGACTCATCCACTGGGAAGTGTTCATCCCCTCTTTCCTGGTCAAGGCTGCTCTTCAGCACTGGTGTCCATCTCTTGGCCCACTGCTGCCCTCCACTCTTCTGTCTTGCTGGTCATCAACCCCCTTGCTGCATCCAGGCTGGGCAAAACCAAGAGTGGCAGAGAAGGAAAGCAGAGAGAAAAGGGAGCACACTCCCAGCCTGCATGTGAGTGTGGGATAGAGCAGCATTTACTCCATACTGGGCAGTCCCCAGGCCAAATCCCCTGTCCCCAGCTGTGCAGCCTGCAGGATGTCATCCCGCTGCCATGAGCCTCTGGGGCCTGTGAAAAACAGAGACTCCCTGAAAGTTATCCAAGGGGAGTGAGAGCAGTAGGACAGGGGAGGCACTCTCTGGCTCTTGCAGCTGCCACACTCCTGAAATGTCCGGTGGTGAGGTGGGCAGCAGCAGGAGGGAGAACGGGGGCTGGAGCCCCCCCCCCCCATCATCTGCCCTGTGAGCAGCAGAGAGGGAGCAGTGTAGGATGTACTTGCAAATGCAGTCACATGAGAAGGAAGAAGAGACAGAAGAGAACAACACGACTTGGTCCTGGCCATGGTTAGTGTTCCAAGCCTGACAGGAGGTTGCAGGCTCCAGGTCAGGCTTTCTAAGGATCAGAAGATGGCACAGTGGGTGTGCACCCTCATGGGTGTGAGGGGCAGCAGCAGGGGCATGGGATCCACGGGGATGAGAGGGACTCCGTGAAAAGAAGGCTTCTCTGCCAAGTGTGTTCCTGTCTTTCTGTGGCAAGAGACCCAGGTCCAGTCTCAAAGCAGGGGTTGTGGGGAATCATGGCTGTGAGTGACCCAGGGGACAAGGGACAGCCTGGCCAGCATCCCATCAGCTCCTCAGCTCAGTCCTGCCTGCACCCCTGCTCCTGCTGCCCCTAACACTGCAGCTCAGCCTGCTGGCTTGGCCTCACCTTGCCTGGGTTGCTGCTCTCCCCTTCTTCCAGGATTTGGGATCCTCCAAAAAAAAACCTACCCTGAGCAGGAGGGGTTTGATCTAAGAGTTAGGCTGAAGGGCTTCTTCCCTGCCTGCCTGCCCCTGCTCTGTGATGTCCCTTTGAGAAGATGTGTCCATGCTCTGTGAACAAAGGTAGTGTGAAGTCTCAGGGCCCAGCTGAGATCTCAAACCACCCCCTGGTGCATTGATTTCTTTGCATGAGACTAATTTTTTAATCAGAGTGATGTAGAACACGATCAGAAGCAATTAAAGGCTGGCAGGCTAATTAGTGTCAATCAGCATGGTTTACGGGTATTGGCCTTGTCAATCAAACTTGATATTGTATGTTAGTGAGATTGCTTTTGGATCTCAAAGCTAATGCTTCACAGAGAGATTTTCTTTCTTGAGATGCTTATTAAAATAGTACAAGTCCTTCAGAAACCAGTTAAAGGACGTATTTAATAGTCCTTTAGGCACTGACAATTACAGGTAGATCCTTTGCTAAATCCTACTTGGGGCTACAGCAGATTAAAAGCCAAGCTTGTTCCTGTGCTCCTGAAAACTGTGCTGGATTCATCCCACCCCTCCTGGGGCTGTTGTGCTCCTGGGCATGTGTCTGTAAAAGCTGGGGCTGAAGGAAATGGGTATTGCAAGCTGCTCAGCCCAGGAAAGGAGGGATTAAATGGTCATTTTGGCAAGGCTTAAGCAGGAGAAGGGCAGGATTTCTTCCAGGGACAGACTGGAAATGTGATAAGGGCCACTGCGTGGTGTTCAGTGGGATGTCCAGGAAAAAGAAAAAGAAGCAGAAACCTGTTGTGAGCTTGATCCTGACAAAAGCAAATCCCTAGGGTATGTCCTTTGGAAAGGTTGGGTTTTGGAAGCAAGGAGAGCTGCTGCAGCCAGGCCATTCCCAGCACCACTGCGGATCTCTCCTCAAGGCTCCAGATTTTAGCTGACTGTGGGCATTGGCAACATTTCCAGGATCTCACGTGAACCCATGGAAGAAGAGCAGAGCCAGCCATTAAAGCACATCCCTTCCCTTGCAAGTCCGTGTGCCCTGAGCCTGGTGCTGCCCTTGGTAACACAAAAGAATTGAGGAGCGAGTGTTAGGATGGCACAGGCACATCTGCCACGAGCACACGCTGCCTTTTAAACCCCGAACCCCACAGCACTCATGTTCTCTGCATTTAATAGTACAGATGTAATTTTCTACTTGTAAGAAAGATAAAGGAAGGATTCCATCAGGCAGAGCCCCTGGGAAGTGCCTGACAGAGGCATGAGGTAGAAGAGAGAAGAGTGTGCCAGACAGAGCCAGCCAGGGAAGCAATGCTCAGCAGTCCCTGCAGCCCAAAGCAGGGATGGCTTGAGCCACCAGACTGATGTCATTGTCTTCCCAGCAGAAAACACCTGGCCTATTGACAGCATCATGCTTGGGAGGGGTAAGACTCTTGGCAGCATCATTCCAGCTCCTCCCTACACAGACTTGGAGAGGGCTGAAATGCTGGTCTCCATCCTGCTGACTTTTATAGGCCTCCCTGGGTCTGAGAAACACTGGTGGATTATTCAGCATCCTCATCAAACATTACAGCTCAGCCAGCAGCTCTCTACGTGGTCACCATCAAATTTATCTGTGTGATTGCTGGGGCTTGTGTTATCAAACTTTGGAGCTATATAATTTTATCCTTTCTGAAGGGCTCACAGCCTGTCAGGTGGAGGTGTCTGAAGGACCACGGCAGGCTGAGCCCAGCACTGGCTACCAACCAGCTGGGAGCTGGGAAGTGGAGTCATGCAATGCTCCCCAGCTCCAACATGCAGGGAGCTGCTGTGACCTGCCAGGAACGGGGAGAAAGCAGCCATGGCACGGCAGCAGAGGGAACTTCATGACACAGTTCCATGGTACAAAGTCATATCTTGAGATCCTAGTAGAAGATCCTTTGCCTGGTTGTCGCCCAAAGACACACATTTTATCTAAGGGAATGCTTAATTGCTCCTCATTGGACACTGGTTATGGAACATTAGGCATCAATAAAAGACAACTCTTAAAATCTGGGCTGAATACCCTTTCCAGTGGAGGGTGGTGGTTACAGTCACAGAACAGATTTGCTTCACTGCATTTTTATTTTTTCCTTACTTTCCCACTGGGCAAAATGGGTAGTATCCCTGCCATAACCACATCCCTGCTTCCCAGCCCCAGCCTTTGCCCTGAAGCTTTCCTGATGCAAAATGCCCTACCCCTGAGGGGGCCGCTGTGGACTGAGCCACAGATTTGAGTTCCTAGCTGATGTGGGAAGAGCACAGCCCAGAGACAGAAGATGAGGCTGCATGATGCTCAGCAAAAACATGGAGTTGCCAGTTGCTCTGAGGACATGGGTGCTGGAGGAAGCATTAATATTCCAGGCCACCATGCCTCCCTACCATCTGCTGCACCAAAGCAAAGAATGCCCAAATAAATTTCAAAATCCCCTGCCAGGGAGGACACTCTGGATGCTATTTCTACATCAAGCTGTTCAAGACTTGCTAAATCATCCTTCTCCTTTCCAAACATTTTTCAGAGCTGTCCTGCCTCAGGGAGGTGGCTTTGGTGGCTGTGTCCCACTCGTAGGAGTGTGATGGTACATGCTGGATGTTCACGGTGCTCTGGCACAGCCAGTCCAGCTTTCTTCTGGGAGAAGAATGAAACAGAAACCACAGCATGTCCAAAGCAGCTGGCTGGGATCAGGCAGGGATCTCCAAGCTGGCAGTTCTTGTGAAGCAGTTTGCTCCTGAGCAGGCAGCACCATTTAAAGTTTTTGGACATTTCCTGAGATGTCCAATGGAAAGGCAGTTCCCCCATAACACCTGCAGACTGCTAAAGGCCCTTGTGCTGCCCCATCTCCTGCTGAAATCTCTTCCACCAAGGATCCATCTCCTCCAAAAGTTGATGTCCTCTTACCAGGAAGAGATCAGGAGGAAAATTTTATGAGGATTTCTTCTTTATTTGCTGTTTGTGACTCTCCCATTATAACACGCTTTCTGATGATGGCCTGTTCCCGTTTCCTACTATGTGCAGGTAAAGATTTATGCAATTCCAGGTGCCAGCCTCACTTGAGAGATTAATGAGAGATAATGTCTTACAAAGAGGTTTATTGAGTTCTCCGAGTTCATTCACCAGCTGTGAAGTGAAACATCTGAAAACAGTTTTTGAATACTAAATTCTCCCTGGCACCAGCACAGGAAAGGGAAACAGTGCTTTTTTCTGCTCGAGGTACTTACTCTGCTGGGCAGAGGTGGCTTCACATGTGGAGCCCTGGGAGCTGGGATGCTGGGTTATTATCTGCCTGCTGGCCTGGCCCACCTGGGGTGCAGGAGGATGTGCCTGACATGCTCAAGGTGCTGCAGTCTGGTTCTCAGCATCCTCAGCCTTGTGAGCGATGAGGTGCTATTTTCACGGCAGATTTGAAGAAGCAGGGGAGCCCCAGAGAGCAATGCAAGGGTGATCACTCACCTACAGCCATGTAAAGGCACTAGGAAATGCATTTGTGGCTACAGAACCCTGCAGATCTCGTGTCTGTTGGCTTTATGGCATGGAATTGATTTGGTGTCATGGCAATATCTCTTCAAGGGTGGAGAAGGAAGGTCCTTCCTTGGACCCCACTCGGTGCAGGTCACCCCATTGGAGGTGTTTTGTTGACTTGCTTCTTGGGACACCAGGAAGCTTCTTGGCCCTTCCCTCTGCCCTACCTAAAAGCCAAGCAGGAGCCCAGTGCTGGCTTGTGCACCTGCACACTGGGCTGGTGCATCATCCAGCAGCACATCTCGTGGCCATGCAGGTAGAGGTGCTGCTGCTTTGCTGCAGCTGCTTTTCTTCCTTGGTGCATGGCTTCTTTGAACAGAAGGCACCCCTGCTTGGGCTGGAGGAAATGGGCTGCAATTACTCTCCAAAAAAATCCTCCCATCAGCTGTTGGGCAGGTGGCTGTGCAGAGGCCTCCTGGGGGCATCTCTGTATGCAGATGTTGGCCATGAGGAGATAATTATGCTGCTCTCCTATCTCAAGAACCTTTCTACCTTGCCAATGGATTATTCAACTAATTTTTATCTCTGTTTCACTTAGCATAACACGCCCACAACGCGTTTGTGTTTTCACACAGACACTGGGGTACATTAGCTGTCCATGGGGAAACCCACAGCTCTGAGGACAGATTTTGGCAGATGATTTACCCTTTCCTTCAACATGTTACAGTGAGGCATGAGGGCTTTTCCTCTGGGGTACACCAGCGGGGAGGACCTGGGCATCTTCATCACTTATTTAGTTATTTACACTTTGACATCCCTTTCTTGGAGGTGACTTTCCTGCTATCTGCAGAATTTTTCCTTTAAAATCACCCTCCTAACAACAACCCAGCAACATGACTACTGCTTCTTCATGTCCTGATGAAGAGCTTGCAGAGATTTGTTTGCAAATGCCTTTTGTTGTAACATCGGGGAAGCTCACATAAAAACAAAATACAGTATTCACTCTTCCCTGTGGCTGGTCTTTGTCTTCAAGCAGCTATAAAAGAGGGCAATCAATAAACCTTGCCAGGGTCTTTTTAATGCTTTTTGAGCTGTTATGGTCATAATGTTTCTTCAGGCTGCCATGTCAATACACTCAAGACACTGAATATGTCAAAACCACATAAAATCTTTATTAAGATGAAATTAAATGAGCAAGCCCAAATCAGTAATTTAAATGGATATTATTCTTCAAGGATGCCAGACCTAAAAACCAGACACAACTGAAGAATTTAGGGCATTCAGTTAGGATTAAATTGGTGTGAAGCTCAAACTTTTGCCACTTTTTCCCAGGCAGGAGGAATCTGGGAGGATGGGAATTGCTGTCAAGGTGGTCTGGACACCTGCCCTTCATTTTCTGTTGCAACACTCGCCTGAGCTAAAAAAGTGCAGGAAATCTGGGGCAGGTGGGAGGAAAACAGTTATTGGCATGAAAGTTCAGTCTGTCTCTGCTCATCAAACTAACCCAGACTGATTAAAAGGAAAATAAATCCCTTATTTATTTATGGTTCCAGGTGACAGTGCATGGAGCTGCAGTGGGTGGCACTGCAGAGGGTCTTGCATGGCCATCTTTGTGCTGCATTGCCCTGCTGGGTGTATTTCTTCTCCCAAATCCTCCCGAGCACTTCTGGACCCTGCAAGGCCACCAGTGCCATGCTCACATGGAGAATCTGGCGGCAGGACCGGAGGGCACTTTCAGCTCAGTGACTGCCACTCTCCCCCAGTCCTGTACAGAGGCTGCAGCACCAGACACTTTCACCTGCCAAAAGGAGCTGAGGACAAGCAGGACATGTGAGAGCTGCCAGGAAAAGCAGTATACCTCGGGAAAGGAAAGCTACAGCTCAAGCCCCACTCAGCAGCCTTGGCTGTGGAGCAGGCCAGTGCACAGGTGAATGCAGCAGCAAGAGGATTGGGCTGCTGTGGGCTGGATGTGAGCTCCCAGGAGGGTAAAACATCTGTGAATCAGCCCAGAGCAGGGAGGAGGTACTGCAGGTACCATAAGGCTCTTGGGGCACAAGAGCTGGGTCCAGGCTCTTCTCATAGAGGGTGTCAGGCACACAGCAGTTCAAGCCCATTGCTGCCTCTTTGTCCAAATTTTTGACAGGGGGACAGAACCCAGATGGATTTGTCTGGGCTTGTTGCATTCTAGCAGCCTGCATGGCTTACTTTGCTCCACTTGTTATCTCCTGCTTCGCAGTTCCACAATGCCTGGGACATGAGTGGGTACAGCCAGCCCTTTGCTGCTGCCCAGCAAGCGATCAGAGATCTTCTGTGCCCATGCAGGACTGGGGCAATTTGCTGACCCTCGGGACCCACCTGACAGAAGGACTCAGAAGGGCTCGGGTGTTGCATCTCCAGAGGGTGCCATGACTCTGATGTTCCCTGCAAGCTACAGGCTGGAGCTGGCTCCTCCAGGGGTGGTCACTCAGAAGGAGGCATAGCCTCAGCACTGCCCAGTGGGTTGGTAATAGGTAGGACAGCACCAGCTGGGTCCCTGAAGCACCACCAGCCTTCCCCTGCCAAGGGCACGGGCTCCCTTGTGCTCGTGGCCTGGTTCTGAATGGCAGCAAGGGATACCACCCCCATGGATTTTCCACTGGAATACAGAGAATTTGCATCCCTTCTGCATTTTAATTATGCAGCTTTTGCTTCATCAGGTGGGATTCTACAGCTTGCCAGGAGGATTTCACTGTTCACAAAGGAGCTCTTTTTCTTCTCAGCAGAAAGCTGAAAAATTGCTTGGTTCCAGCCTATTTAGTTCTAATTGTTTCCTTTAGTTCTCATTGCCCACAGCAAAATATCACCTTCCCCGAACAACCAGCCAGGCTGGGAGCCAGTCACCCTGCCCAGCCACTGTACCATCCCTCCTGCTGCTCCCATGGCTCCCAGAGGTCTTGTCTCTGCTGGATTTCGGGGCAGAGGCATCACCCTCAGCAAGCACCGGGCAGGGAAGAGCTGCAGTGCTGCCACTGCTGTGCTGTCCCCATGGCCCCAAGGTCTTTGCTGGCTGCTCTGGTTCTCCCCTCTGCTTGCAGACACCTGCCTTTCCCAGCTAGCTCAGCTCTCCCCTGCTTCCCAGCCTTCCTCTGGCAGCTGCTGAGGAGGGGCCAGCTCATAATTCTTGCTTCCAAGGTGGCTTTGAAGAGAAAGGGTTGCGTTGCTGAGGCAGAACATGATGCACGCTGAGCCCTGGGGATGATGAACAGCAGAAGATGAGAAAAGCCTCTTCTCCCTCCCTTCACCAGAGTGGGCTTTGAGCACCTGTGGCTTTTTGGGAATGATGTGGTGCACTGCATCCCAGGTGAGCATCACCTCCAGGACCTCTGCTCCTGCTCCAGCTCCTAATGCAGCCCTTCCACAGGGACACACCACCCCACAAAGACAAAAACCTCATGTCAGCAGTGGAAAGCAGGGTCTTGCAACCTCAAGAAAAACTTGTGGGGACTCCTAAACCTTCTTGGAAGTTATGGGATCAGGAGGATAAAGCAATATTCCCTTCCCATGTTCAGGGAGCACAGCCAGACATCCCCCAAGCAACCTTAGCAACAGATCTGGCTCAAGGGAATATTAACTTAGGCAATTAATAAGGCAAGGATGCAGAGCTAGCTATGAGGGTGAGACAGAACAAAAACACACCCAACCTGTTCGAGTAACCCACCAAATCACTGGTTTTATACCCAGGATAAAAGATCTCTGCTTCAGCGTTCAGCCTGATGCTGGGCACTGCCTCAGCTGGCACATCCCAGCCCCCAGGGTTCACAGCACCATGCCAGAGGTTTTCCTGAAGGTTTTCATGGAGGTTTTCCTCTGCTCAGTCCTGGGGAAGAACTATAAAACAAAGGCTCATAAATTAATTACCTAAAAGAGCAGCAGAATGTTATTAGATACTTGGGAGTTAATTGCACTGATGTTAATCGCATGTATTTTAAAGGCACCAGCAGAGATGTAATATGTATTTCCATAGGTATTCCAGAATAATCAAGCAATTTAATTAATTTCTGCTAATACCTTTTAAATCACCTGCCCACTTCCTCTCATGTTCCCTGAGGGCAAGGGGGAAGAAACTTTTCCAGTTGGCTAAATCTGTTGCAAACTCACTTTTGTTGGCAAAGATACTGTTTTATTTCTCAGTGGATTTAATTAACATTAGAGTTATCACTGGGTGACAGGGTGGCCAAGCAAGACTGTGATTGCCTGGTCCTAAAATTGGAAGTCTGGAGCAGGGATGGCTGAAATGTTTTGAACAGATTGTGATGGGCTGAGAAGATGAAAACTGAAATGATTTGTGGATTTAGGTCAAATTCGGTGAGCAGAACCAGGGGAAAATGTGGAAGAGAAATGTAAACAGCACCAGGCATTTTATTCCGTCTCCTCAAAATGAAATATTTTGTTTTAAAAAAGCAAAAATATCCAGTTTCAGCATGTTTGAGATGCAAGTTTTCTGCTTGTCTCCTTGTGCCTCCCCCCAGGGTCAGGCAGCAGAGGTGCACCCAACCCTGGGGCAGCATTTCGGCTGGAACAATGATTTATTTCCTTTCTGCGCCCACAGCTCAGTGAGTGCAGAGCACAGAACCTCGGGACAGCACTTGCAAGTCCAGGGGAGGTGGATAGAAGAGGAGACAAGTGATTTGGGCTGTATGAGAGCTGATCCCCTCCCTCCCCACGCTGGCAGAAAAGAGACCACTAGAAACCATTGCTCTCACGGGGCTTTTATTGTCCGGCTGGCCCTCGCCTCCCCCCCTGCTGCCCGTGGCTGAGCCCCTCACCACCACCCACACCTGCAGAGGACACCCCAGCCGAGCTCAAAGCCCAGCCACCTGCCCAGGGCAGCACATCCTTCCCAGTTCAGCCCAGCTGCCTACCCAGGGCAGCACATTCTTCCCAGCTCTTTTTGGGGGTTGGGGTTTTTTCCCCCCCCCCCCGGGGGGGGTTGGGGGGGGTTGTTTTTTTTTTTTTTTTTTTTTTTTTTTTTTAATATTTATTTTAAAAATATAGTAGCTGTGGAAAGCAGCCCTCTTTATAAACGCTCGATGCTGGAGTGAAATGCATCATCGCCATCCTTGTTCCTAATCCCTCCTGGGTGCCCATGCCTGCCAGCAGCAGTGCCAGGGGCTGGGGAGGCTGCTCCGGCTGCTGCAGGCAGGCAGGCTCTCGATGGCAGGGAGAGAGGGAGAGAGAGGGACCCTTCTAAAAATAGAAACATTGTGCTGAGTCGTTTGGAGTGAATGAATTACGTAAAACACCAGCATTAGATTAGCTTTAGCTTGTCAAATATTGCTCCCGGCAGAGTCGGCGCAGTGCGCTGGTGGAGGCTCAGTCCCCCTCGGCCCGGGGCAGGGCAGCCACGCCATCCCCCAGCCCCGCTCCCCACTGCAGGGCTCCCTGCTCTTGCCCACCACAAGGACATCGGTCCCCAAGGCAGCCTGAGAGTCTCCGGAGCCGATATAAATAGGAAACTGTAAACACAACCATTGGGGATAAGAGACATCCACAATCACAGGGTTTACTGCTTCAAACGTCCCACCCTTCCCCCCCCCCCCGCAATCCGCATCCCTGTGCCCCTGTCCCTGCTCCGTAAAAAGGTCTCCAGTAACAAAATCTTCGATCCAGGCTTGGAGTAAAGGTGAGGTGCTCGGGGAGTAAAAAGGGACATTGCAACCTTAGCGGTCTTTGCTCGGGAGGGGAGATGGTGGCAGGACAGGGAGAGAGGGTCAGCTGGTTCAGGTCCTTTGCAAGTCCATTTGGTTTGTCTGGAGGACTCCTAGGGCTATACCTGAGATGAAGACGTCTAGAGGACACTCCATAGCTCAATTAAAACGCGGTTGGTGTTTTTGTGCCTAGAAGAGCCCTCACTGCCGGGATTTGTCTGTCGCGCTTGCACCGGGCAGCAAGAAAGCAGCATCATCCCTCTTCCACTCGGCACGGGGCCGTCTGAACCAATGCTTGGCTGGGGGATCCCTCATGTGTCCAGGATCTCGCTGGTGGGCGACGGCTCGTGGGGGATGCCCTGTGTGCTGTGGATGGTCTGGTTGTGCGAGAGGGAGTTCTGCTGGAGCTCCAGGGCGATGGCATTCTGCGGGAACTCCTTCACCTGCCGCTTGTACTCCAGGAAGGTGCACGCCTTGGTGGCAATCGCGATGATGTTCTTGCCAATAAAGATGGTGGAGACCCTGCTGTCCTGGAACAAGATCATGTTGATGGCCCGGATGAAGATGGTGACGATGTTAATGGTGACCAGGCTGAGGACAGGGTAGAGCATCATTTTTTGTGGGGCAATGTGCTCCCCTTGCATGCTGATCTCACTGAGGGACACACAAGGCAGGATCAGGAGGAGTATGTAGCAGTAGAAGAACATGAGCCCCTCTGCCCAGATGGGCAGGCCAGTCCTGTGTGGCTCCCACAGGTTGGCCTGGATGTCTAAGATATCCAGCAGGTCAAGGGCCACCCAGAAGAGGCGTCCCCGCAAGTCCTCTTTCTTCCGAAAGGTCCGTATGTACTCCATGCTGTCCAAGGCCACCAGCACCAGGTAGAGCCCCGGCACGCAGATGGAGAGCAGGAGGGTCAGAGCTTTCCTGGCCACTGTCTCCAGGTTCTTCTTGTCTGCTTTGTAATTCTGAAAGATGAAATACAGCTTGATCTCCAGCACGAAGATGTAGAGAAACCACAGGATCATGGCGTAGCCCCGCTTGGCCGTCTTCACCTCGGCCCCCACCCACACGGCCACGTAGCGCAGCACGATGAGGAAGCAGATGTCCCCCACCAGCACGATGATGCAGACGCCGATCTTGCGGGGCCCCTGGTTCTGCTCCACCAGGTAGGCATCCATGAAGGCCATGCTGGTCATGATGACGATGGTGGTCAGGCAGACGTGGCGCTTGTCGGGCGGCGGCAGCACCATGGTGAGACGGGCGGCCCTCCGTGCCTCCGCGCCGGCACTAGGGGAGCGGTCCCGCCGGCGCTGCGCGGGGGCACATCCGCGGTGAGCCCAGGGACCGAGGGCCACTCTGTCCCCCACTGCCACCCCAGGAAGAGGTGCCTGGAGGAGCAGTGGCTCAGCTGGCAGCCCCGCTGTCCCAGGGCTCGGGGCCGCCCCTGCAGCCCCCGCCCCAGCCCTTCGCCCCTCAGTGGCTGTGCCCTGCAAGCACCGCGGCTCTGCCCCCAGCCCAGGGCTGGCTGAGCAGCCCAGCCCCAGGCACCCTCCGCCACCAGCAGCCAGGGCTCACGGGTGTGCAGGGCCTCCTGGAGGAATGTCCCTCCTCTGTGGCGGGTCCCCCATCGCTGCCAGGCTCTCCAGCAATCCTATGGCGCTAATATGCCTCCAGGCACCAAGCCCCAAATCCTGGTATAGATCCCTGGAAACACGGCAGGTGACAGGGCAGCAGGGGAGCTCTCCCTCTTCCCAGCGAGACCCCACGTTCCTCCAGGGTCTGGGGGGCTCCTGCTGTATCCTCACAGGGAATCACCTTCACGCCTATCCCCACAGGGCTGTGCTGGTCTCCTGCTGCTGCCAGCTGTACATGCATCCCTCCATTCCTGGAACAGAGAGCAGAGAACAAGTGTTAGGGTCCCTCTGTGTGCTCACCATGGAATGGTGGCAGTGACAGCCCCCTCAGCTCCCATCACACATGGGCTGGGCTCCCACCAGGTACCATCCCACCCCTGGAGTATCCATCACTGTGCATGACGATGCAGAAGAGCTTTTTACGGAGTACAAACACAGCACGGGGTGTCCCACACGGAAACACAGCCTGCTGCCCTTACACGGGCACTCCCTGTCCAGAACTCCTCAGCAAGCTCATGCCCTGGGTGTTTCTGCTATTTCTGCAGCACAGACACAAAACCACAGCCCCGGTGGGGACACACAGCTCACAGCATTCCCAGCTCCAGGTATCCCAGCCTAGCTGGTGTCTCAGCTCCAGCAGGGAGACAGATCCATGTGCTCTGCAGAGGTCCCAGCCTGGGGATGGTTCTGCTTAACTATGGCCATGAGATTTCACCAGTTACAGAGCAGCTCACAGGGTGTGGGGTACGTCCCTCTTCAAGTAGGGTGAAGTTAGGGCTGGCACAGCTGTCCCCAGGGTGTCATGAGGTCCCAGCAGCTTTCTGGACTGGTTCAGCTGCTCATGGCCACAGCTCCTCCTCACCATGCTGTGCTTGCCTAATTAATTTGTTAATCTTTTCTGCACAGGGAATGCACTCCCAGAAATGAACAGGTAGGTCCCAGTGCACTCAAAAACGTCATTGAACTGCTTACGTGGAGACAGAGCATGACCGCAGCCACAGAGGCTGAGGGGAAGAAGCCAAGCCCAAGGAGGTGTAAGCCATTAAAAACCTGCCCTACTTTGCAGCTGTTTATGTTTATAGGGCCTCATTTAAATAAAAGCTGGATTCTCTCCTGCTTCAGGGAGACAAGAAGAACAAAGAAGAGAAAGTGGGAAGCAGATGAGTCAGAGCCAGCCCTGCCTTGTGCCTGAGTAGGTGGACAGCAGGGATGCGTGTACCTGTGCCCTGGTTTCCAAAGGATGTGGCAGGCAAGGATGTGGTGCTCAGGAAACGTTAGCAAGGGACTTAAAGCTGCTGCCCCACCCAGGACCCTCAGGATGCTCTTCTGAGTCTGCTGCCAGCAAGGAAAACTGGCATGTTAAAATAATTCCTCAAGCAGGAGTTGCTCAGAAAGAAACCAAGATGTGGTGGGAACTCATGAGAACTGCTACATGGTGCTTCCCAGGCAAGGCAGTCCCTGCAGCCCCGCTCTCACCAGTGTGGCTCTCTGCAACAACTCAGAGCTGCCGTTTGGGGCTTCAATTTGTTCTTTCTCGAGGTTTTGGATAAAAATATACAGTCATTGCTGTAACTGCCTTAAAACTCGTGCCAAGTTTTACAGGGGATTTATAGCCGAGGATAGATAATTCCGGATAAATTAGGTCTTTCAGGAGAGAATGGTGGCTTTTTTTCTTTCACCCTGTAAGTATTTATGCCTTCAAAAGACAGCGGTTATTTAAAGGGCAGTGGGTTGCACCACAGCACAGCAAGGTTAGGAAGCAGCTTGCTTGTAAATCCTGCCCCCCTGCCCTGTAAGTTAATCGTGTGGTCAGGGGAGCTTGGGGAAGGCACAGCTCCCAGCCCAAGCTCTCCTCACGCCTGCGTGAAACCAGTCAGAAAACCCTTTCCTGCCTCCTGGTGAACACCCAGGGCACCGAAAGGTGTTAACTCACGGTGTTTACAACAGCATCCAGCAAGTCTTTAACCACCGGTGCTGAGCAGATCGTTTTCAGCAAAAGAAATATGCTCAAACGGCAGATCCTTCCCTGGCACCTGCCCCTGAAGGGTTCACAGCAGCCCGGGCTGGGTTTGACAGATGTGTTCATTTGCTGTGGTGCCCTTTCCGAGTGGAGGAAGGGGACTGCGGGGCTGAATCACAGAGCTCAAGCTCTGCTTCCTCCCAGGTCAAATCACGCATTACCCATGGTGAGCACCTCTCTTGCCTTTTGGAAATCGTTTCCAAGCACTTGCTGCAGTGCAAGCTCTTCTCCTTATGTTCCAAGAGCTGGTGTTTTCCCTACCCATTGCAGCCCCGCTGCTGTATGGAAATACGGAGTTCTTTGCAGATCCACGGAGCAGAGCTTGCCAATTTGAGTGATCCCTGACCATCCTGTCAGGGAGAGGGCACATAAAACTCTCCTTGGATGACTATTAGAGAAATGCAGGTAGTTTTTAAACAACCATTACTTCATAACTTTTAAATGACCGCATCTAACAGTACATTCAGAAACTGCCTGAGAACTGTGCTGAGTAAACAACACAATAAGCATGTCAGAGAGCCACAAGTGCACACCTGAGGCAAATATTTGTTTGGACAAGTATTCACAAAACTTTCTTCCTGCAGGAATTCTTGTAAATAAAAGGCAGCCCACCTGAACACAATGAGCTTGGAGCGTTATGGATGTCAGTGAGCCAGGCTGGCAGTTTCCTATGGGAAGGGATCTAACAGCTTTTGCATCCCTTTTGGTGCCAGGACTCCCACGAGTAAGTACTGAAGCAATGCTTCAGTCTTGGCAACTCTGGGCCTCCTTACCAGGACAGAATGCAATCCCTAATTGCTTATTCTCCTCTACTTCTACCCTACACAAACAGCTCCTTTGCACTGGAGTGAGCGAATGCCCTCGGTAACGCCCACAGCAGCATGTCCCCTCTGCATCTCTGGGGTGTGCTTGGGGATACCTCATTTCCCAGCCCAGCCTGCCCTTTCCCAGCTTCCCTGCAGGATGGGAGAGGCTTCAGTGGGAATGGAGGGGGCTGTTGATTTGCTGGAGAGATTCAGGGGTCCTGAAGATGAGTCCAAACCCAACTGAAGGGCAGGGTTTGTGCTCTCACCTCTGCCCTGCTTCCTCTCGTACCGAGGGAAAGGGAGCAGCTCTGGTGCAGCCAGCCCTTGCCCTGCTCCTCTGGTGCCTCTTCTCTGTCTGAGAAGTTATTTCTTGGTCTTGCACCTTTTTCCTGGCCCTCCCAGATGCTATAAAGCACTTGTGGTTACCCAGGGATGTGTGGTCACAGACTTGCTCCACCACCAGCCCAGGCAGTTTAGAAGAAAATTAAACAGTGCTTTTCCCTGTGATGCCGGTGGCTCGTTGCCATAATTACCGCTAGCTCTGCCCTTTCCGGCGCCTGCAGCCCGCAGCCACCCATCACAGTGCCTTCCTGCACCCTCTCCTGCCTCTGCTCAGCGCCTGTGCCCGGCACCTCCTGGCACAGCAGCCGGCACCACACCCAGGAGCCGTGCGGATGCAGGAGCTGCCGGTACCCCCCCACAAACTCCATCGCCCCCGCCTGGGGACCCAGAGGCTGCAGACAAGCCCGGAGGGCTCGTGGAGCCATTGGCAAAACACAGCCTCATTAACGCCAGCAGGCGCTTCCCAAAGCCCAGCTCTACCTGGCAAATTAATTTAAATTATTTATGTAATTTGAACTCTATTTTAAAAAAGGGAGTGAGGCAGAAGCATACACAACGCGCTTCCCAGGTAATTAGGATGCCTCATTGTTTAAAGCTTCATTTGCACTTTAATTGCTTTGATTTATTCCAGTTTTCCTGAGTGTAAATCCAAAGCTCCTCCTCACTTAGTCCTTCAGCCCCTCAAGAGCTGCTGCTCCACCAAGCAGTGCCCACCCTGTCTCCAGCGTGGGGACACCCACCTTTGCTGGGGACTTCAGGACAGCTGTGGCAGAGCCACCCAGGTGCTGGCATCACTCCCTGGCAGCTGGCTGTGCTCCAGGGAGCCACTGAAGTGCAGCCAAGTGACCTGCTCTCGGCAGAGGCCGGGGAGAGCAAGCGGCTGTTCATTGCTTACGTGATTTGTGACCCCCTGAATTACCTGTGACTGTGCACCACATAAGGATGGGGCTTGCAGGCAGGGCAAACTCTGCTTTGACTGAGAAAAGCTCTAAATCAGGTCATCCCCAAGCCATTGCATGTTCCTGCCTCACCTCAGTGTCAGTCGGTGCCTGTGTGTGTCCAGCTCAGCCTCACTGACCTGCAGGCTGAGGTTTCACCTTCCCTGCCCCGGGCAGTCCCTGGGGGCTAAGGAGGGAGGGAGGATGCTCCTACCCTGAGGAATAGGGAAGGTTGCTCTGGGCAGTGGCTGTGCCCTGCCTCCTCCAAGGCAGTACCGGGCTCTCAAGTGCATCCTGTCAAGGAAATGAGATTGAGGAAGATTTTTCCGGACCCTGCCCACTAATTGTGTCTGAAGGAGGAAGCAGCCCACTTGCTAATGATTACAGATAATTTACTGTGTAGGCACATCAAGAAATGGGGAAAGAGCTGCAAACTCTTCCTAGAACCTGCTCAAAATAAACAATGCAATATCAGATGAAACCAGCTCCTGCTTATACCAGTGAGTGCATCAACTGCACTCCCATGCTGCAATCCCCCTCAGTCTCCTCTGGGGTTCATTCCAGCCCCCTTTCCCAGGAACAAACACAGGCAGAAGGTATCAGAACTGTTGCCAGAATAGGAAAAAAATAAAACCACCCTCTCAGTTACATCACTTTGGTGACAGGGTGGGGAAAGGCTGCTTGCCCAGAGCAGAGTCCTGCATGGGCTGGCTGGCTGGCCTTTTTGTTCCCAGTCCTGTCCCCCACAGCAATCCTGGTCAGGGCTTTCCTGCTGGCACAGGCAGCTGCAGCTGCCGGGAATATCTCCCCATTCACAAACACACTGAGTTTGATGATATTTGACAGACGTGTCAAAAAGAAAAAAAAAAGCCTTTTCAGATGTTTCAGGTGTTTAAAAATAGTTAAAGAAGGTAAATGATTCATTTTGACTTGTACATAAAACGTGAAATTATAATACTACGTTTTGACTCTACCAAAACAATTTACCATTTTCCCAGCAAACTGTTTCTGCAGAGGAATTTCTTGGCGTTTCCAGTTGGGTGCATTTTCAAGATTTTGATCTAATCTGGACCAAACCCCAGATATAAAAGCATTAAAATCCCCCACAGTTTGTTGGTTTGTTGCCAAAAAGGGCACATTTGGCAAACATCTGTCTGAATGTATGTTTGCCACGGTGGGAGATGCATGCGGAGCTCAGTGGAATGCAGGTTCTGCTCACAGAGCTCTATCCCCACCCTCCTCTCACTATTGCAGGCTCCTTGCACCCTTTATCACTCTTCAGCAGAGCTTTCCCCACTGGTCCTGGGGCATTTCTCTCTCTGCTACCTCGGGGGTCCTCCAAAGCCTGCTGCTCCTCTGCCAGATCATCAGCATTTTCCCTATCCCCCTGCCCTCCCAGTCCCAATGCTCCTGCAAATGCTGGGCTCAGCACTGGCTCTCCCAGCTGTGTCAGGACCTGCCCCTGCTGGGGGAATTTCACCCAACTATACTCTCCTTTTTGTTTGTTGCTTTGGAGTTTTTTTGGTTGCTTTGTTTTGTTTTCCAGAATTTCCCCCCCACTTTTTTGGACATGCTGTTGGATTTTATGTGTTTCCTCCAGCATGCTCCCTGCTCACCCCAAAGCGTGCTATCCGTAGGTATAACCAACATCCTCACTGGTCCCGTCTGCTGCCTAGGAAACTGTTTTGCTTTCATCTGAAGGAGCTGTGCCACCCTTGTGCTGGGAACAAAAGTACTTCCTGCCCCAGGCATGGCAGGGCTGACAGCGCACCTGCAACTCGCAGTTGAACAAGTCATCTCACTAAAATACAGCAGCACACCACCAGCTCTGACCTCTGCTGGTCCTTCCCGGAGAGGAAGGCCTCACACAAGTGGTCAACAAGTTTCACCTGCACACAAAGACCACAGCTTGGATTTTTCCTGTGCCATCAATAGGCATGAATGCAAACACCAGGAGCAAGCCAGGCCAGGAGCATAAAACTTGGATCTGACTTCAGTAGCCTGAGGATGTAGTTTTGTGTGTGACTCACAACCATGTCCTCAAATAACCTCACACTGTCAGTACTGGGGGAAAGGAAATCATGGGGGCAGAGCAGAGTCCTCACACAGATGCTTTCCCCTACTGCCTGCTGGAAATCCCTACAGATGGAGGATGGAAAGCTCCCTGCTCTTGCTCATCGTTGTCCTCAGTCTCCTGGGTGCTGGCACAGAGGCACAAACTTTCCTGAGTGCTGCTCCCAGCATCCCCATCCAATTCACTAGGTGCCTGAGAGCCAGGTGGGAGAGGGAATCAGCTAATTAAAATAAAATGAAAACTGGAGTGTGAGGCTATAAATAGGAGAGTGCTGGGAGTTTCCTGATGCTAAAACATGCTTGTGGGGAAGGAGATGCAGGAAGCTCTGGGGCAGAACTCTGGAGATCTACCAGGGAAGATGCATCTGAGATCTGCAGGCACCTCCTGCATGTGAGAGGGTGTTCAGACAGGGATGACTCTGCACTACTGGCTGGAAGGATGAGGGGATGGCTTGCAGGCTCTTGTAGCAACCTGGGAGAGAGTCACCTGCTGGTTCCTCTGACCTGGGGCCAGGCTGGCTGTCAGACTTAAAGCAGCAGGTGAGGGACCTCTCCTCTCCTCCCCACACAATGCAAGGAAAGGCTGTGGGCAGGAAGGGCCTGATGCAAGCAGAGCAGGGCAAGCTGCAAAGGGAGGAGTAGGTAGGGCAAAGGGGTCTGACTCTCAAACTACAATCCCAGAGACCTCTGCTCTACTTGATGGTGAAGGTGTTGAGCACTTTCTGCATTTAAGTAGCTTTTGGGAGGTGCTGCACCAGCCCTGTGTTGGGGTGGCAGGACAGCAAGAATGACCACGTGTGTCCTGCTGTCACAAGAACACTTACTCCCTTTGAGTCCCCAATCGAGCAGAGGGGCCAGGTCCTCGAGGAGCTGGCTTCAGCATCACATGGCTAGGGAGATGCCTCTGGAAGCCAATCAGCTCCCACACAAAGCAAGTGGCATCTCTGCCCTCCCTGGGAGCTGTCTTCAGCTTGTCCCTGCTGCCAGGCTGGGGTGGCACACTGCAGCCAGGAAGAAATTGCACAGAAACATTTATGCCCCTGTTATTCCCTCTGCCCGGAGCACAGGGTTAGTAGAGGTGGGATGAGCTCAGCAGGCTGCTATTGCTGCCATCAGTCTGGCCTTTGATTAAGAGTGATTGTTCTGCTCTTAATTAACAGGAGCCAGCTGCTGGCTGTTCTGGTGGAATGGAGCAGCAGAGCCCAGTGGCTGTGATAAAAGGAGGTTGTGTCTGCTGGTTCCCATTGAGCCTGGCAGGGCCACTTTCTGCCCAGTCACACAGTTAATCTGTGCGCCATGTCACTGAGGACCCTGAGCCCAGGGAGGGGGATGCAGCCCCACCAGCACTGCCAGGGTTCAGCCTCTGCACGAACCAGCAGCAGACACGGGGGATCCAGATAATCCCTGGGGTGATTTTGCTGCTCTCTGTTCTCCCAAGCCACCCTGAGGTGGTACTGCTGGCAATGCCTGACTGGTTCCCCCACGGTTTAATTCCTGGTCTGCTCCTCAGAGACCTGCCTGGGGCAGAGCCTCTCCTGTGACAACAGGTCTCATCCTCTGGTGACATCTGGCATGCTGCTGCTCCTCGCCCAGGTTTAAGGCAGCCATCTACCCTGCACGAGGCTGCCCTAGGAGCAGGTGTGCTGCTGTTCAGCCTGTTGTACTGACAGCTGAGCCAGCTCCCCAGCAGATGAGAAGGCATCTCAGCTGCTTCTGCTCCGCAGGGCAGTGACTCTTGAGCAGGCAGCAGGGTGTATCCCAGTAAAAGCTTCACCAAGAACATCACACCATTTTTCTGAGTAGAAAGCTCACCTCAAACCTTTGTAATGCAGGGACAGCACACAAGACAGAAGTGACGGGTAACTTGTAAAATCAAGGGACCTTTGCCTTGCCATACAACTGCTGAATTTATTTTGGCAAGGCTGGTCCAATGTTAATTATTGATGACAGTAGCTCGATGCTGGTTGTCATGAACTCTTAGCAGCATGAGAACTCTGCTGGGGGTGGTGCTCCCCTCAGCAGACAGTCATTAACTTGTCTGAAATCACAGTTGAGTCATGGTAGGGGCTGGTGGTGCCACAGGCTGGAGATGGCCCTCAGTGGATTCTGCTCTACACTTGCTCTCCATCATCTAAGTCCATGCCACTGCCAGTTCCTCCTGGAACAGCTCTGTGGCACTAATCTCAAGGTCATCCTCCTCATCCTGCACAGCCTCAGCCTCTGGGATGGGGGCAACACTGGCATCTGCTGCTCTGGCATCACCTGGGAGATGAACGCTGCACCCATCTGATGCAGTGCCAAGAAAAATAATGCCAGCCCAGAGGTCGCTGGGGAGACACTTCCCTTCCTCTGGTTTCTAGCCTTCTCTCTACCAGCCATCTAATAAATCTAATAAAATCTGTCTTGTTGATGTCTAATTCAATTCCAGCACCCAGAGACCAGGCTCCTTATATCACTCACAAACCTAACCAGCTCCATCCTTGGCACATGAGCCAGGCCAAGGGGCTGCTGCAGGCTACTCCAGAGGAGGGCAATTACCTGGGATCAGGACTCACTCTCCCAATAAATTATATGTTTATAGATTTTCCTCAGGTCACATCTAATTGAATTTTTAGGTGCTTGAACACCGTGGTCAGAGGCAGCTGATGACTTCGAGGCTGAAGTCTGGGAACTAAATGAGGTGCCCTGAGTGTCACCTCAAAGACATGTCACCACAGCACCTCCTGCTCATACCCTCACACAGCATCAGCAACCTGCAGTGTGTTCAGCCTAATGCCATCTTCAGTGAGCAGCTGGCCTTTGATCCCTGCTCTAAAGGGAAATTACTTCCAAGGTCCCCATATTTGCTGGAGCATCTGGAAGCACCAGGGCAGGATGGTGGCTCTGCTCCATGGTGCATTTTCTGGTTGCTCAGTCACAGAGTCAGGGCTGCAAATGCCTTGATCTGAGCTTCAAGAAGTGCGTCTGACGAAGGCTTCTGGCACCATCACCAGGAGGATCACCCATGCTCTGTCACAAGCTGCTCAGGAACCACAGCAGAATTCCCAGAGGAGGGATTTGGGTATCCACAGCGCTGCCCTCCCAAAGATCCTCCATCCACCTTCCAGGGATGCTCCAAGCTGTCTGGGAGCCAGACTGGAGTGGTGCTGGGAAGTGCCATAGCCCCTTGCACATGTGCCAGCCAGCATGCAGCAGAAAGGGGTTGGGGTGGCTGAGATGAGCATGACCCAGGGGATTTGAAGTAATAACTTGTGTATTCCAGTATTCCCTCTCCTTTTCATCCATCCCCAGCCAGGTGGGGACACTTCCATGTACCCCATGCAGCTCAGACCACCTGCAGGTGCCCCTGCTGCTGGTTAGACAGCACCCCAAGGTGCAGGAGTGTGTGGTGCTTCTTGGGACTAAGCCATTTGTTTGCACAAACTGTTGGTTTTTCAGGCTTTCTTTGCTAATGAAATTCTTTCCCTCCTTCAGAAAAAAAAGCCAGGAGCAGGGGCCATGCCCATGGTGTGGGAAGCTCCCAGACTCCTCGCTGCCAGATCCCAGGCAAGGAGGGAGCTCAGCATGGAGGCAGCACAGAAATTGGGTGGCTTCCCCATCCGACAGCACGAGCAGGCGTGCTCTCCCCCAGGAGGATGTGACAATTTGCTGTGCTGGAGCTTACTGCCAAAGAGATAAAATATTTATGGCTGCTCTCTCTAGCTTCCCATTTCCAGCCACGGTGACTTATTTGTTACAAATTTACATGCATGTTTAAAGACATCTTTATGTTCCTTCTAAGTATAAAAGGTATATTTCTCCATGTAGCATTTTGCCAGTCAGAATCAGCCGCCCCATCTACTATGTGACTGCATTTGTGCCCGGCCTCAGTGCTCATTTTCCTCTTGGTAATGATTATCATTATATGAAGAAAAATGGGTCATTTACAGCGGTTTCTCCCCAAATGAAAGGCTGTGGGATACAGGATATCATTAAAATTCTAAACGTGACTTCCAACCTCAAAAGCAGGCTCTTGCTATTCGGGGCTCTCTACCGAGGGAGGGAGGAGGGGAGGTGGGGAGAAGGCGCACGATGAATGTGCTTTGGCCATGAAATCACTGGCTGACATCTGCACTGGCATTAACCCGGGCTGAGGTTATCCCTGCTGCTGACACACGGACACCCGGCTGGCCCTGGAGGGCAGAGGCTGCCTCCCAGTCTCTCCAAGACTTTCTCCTGGCCAGCACATCCCCAGGGCTCTGGTTCCAGCCATGCTGTGTGTGGGACAGTGCAGCCAGAGCAGGTGACGGGAGTTAATTCCTACCATAAAAAGAGCAATTTAGCTCCTGCCAGAAGGATGTGGCTGGGTGAGGTCCCCTGCAGAAGGGGAAGCTGGCGAGCTTAAAAACTGGTGCTTGGACAAGGAAGAGAGCAGGATGAAGTCCTCAGACACGGTACCCCTGGAGGCAGCACTTGCCTTGTCCTTACCCACTGCTAGGGCTTGAACTGCTAGGCTGTGAGGGTGTCGCTGCTGTCCCACAGGCCAGCTGTCCAGGACCTGCCACCAGCCCCTCCAACACCCCTGTATCCACCACTGCAGGTGTCTGGGGATGGATGAGATGCTTGCCAAAGGACTCTGCCCACCTCCTCAGCCCTGGATCCAGGCTTCCAGCACCAGGGTCCTCGCTAGGCTTCGGCTTGACTCCTTCCCTCCTCACTCCTGATGACAGGAAAATGTGTCCTGCCCACATTCAGTGCCAGCTTTTTATGTGGGAGCAGATCTCCCACCTCCTGGTGTTCTCCACTCCCTGCTCCCCAGCATGCTGCTACCCCAGAGTCCTATTTCTATCTCCTGGTATCCCCAGAAGGGGATTCATGGGAAATGTTTTGCTTGGAAAAGCTATGCAACTTCCGTGCAAGCCTGAAATTGCTGTGTACAGAGCTGTAAGGCAAAGCTAATCCATTTTGCAGCTTAGCCAGCTGCTGAAAGCTGCTATTTAAGAGTGAGGAACTGCTAACTGTTTTTCTCCCCTCCATGAAATGGGAGGGACAAGGGATATTCAGAGGATGAGAGATGGAGACTGACCCAAAATGGCTAATTTAGAAACATCTTTTAAAAAAGGAGACTTGCCCTGAATTGTTAACTTTTGAAGTCATTCCTTTCAAAATGTGCTCAGAACAGACTTATTTTTCATTCTCTTTTCCTTCATTTTAAATCAAACCGTGCACAGAAAGCTCTCTTGCTGCTGATCCCAGCCAAGCCAATATGCCATGGCTAATGCCAAGCCTCATCATGGGGCTCAGGAACAACCACACCAGCCCATCCCAGTGACTGCATTAACCAGCTCCATGTCACAGCATTGACTTTGCACGGTCACAGCCATGGAGTTACGAGTGTGCTTCCAGGCTGGCCATGCCCAGCTGGGCAGCCCTCCAGGTGAGGGTCCCCAGGCACCCAAAAATCATGGCAAGGATGGAGACAGGGAAGCACAAGTGGGATTTGGGTTATCCCCAGGGCAGGACAGGGCAGGGAGAGCATCTCTCCTCCTTGGGGCTGGTCTCTGTTAGGGGTGTCAGAATGACAAGTTACTTTGGTCTGGCAGACAGGCTGAAAACCCAATATAAATTATTTCTGTTTGGCAGTCATTTAATTGTTTTCACTCGGGGTTTTGAGCAAAATAAAAATACTACAAAGAACGGCTAGGAGCAATCCTGGGATGCTTTGTTCAGCCTCAGAAATATGTCCTTTCTCTCTGGGGCTGTTTTACCCTCCTCCTTCCCTCCCCTCTGCTGATAACTTTAGATTTAGTTTAAAGTAGCAAATGGTTTGGACTTTTCAGGAACAATGAATGTGGTTTGCTAGAAAACATAGATTTGAGGGAAGAGGATTCAAACCTCATTCCCAACTGATGCCAGACAAAGGGAAGAGCAATAAAACTCCTTTCTATCCACTAATGGCCACAAAATCATCACTCACTGGGAGGGAAGCTCATGCCTGGGAAAGTGGGGATAAAGTGTGGAATGGAGCAGACATCTCCCAGTTTTCCAGAAAAAACCTGAAATGTGGTAAATGGCAGGTGTTTCTCACTGAATTTGCAACTGTATGAGGCATGGGACAATTGGTGTTTGCAGAGCATCCCTCCAGTACAAAACAGGCAATGATGAAACCCTGCTAAGGATGAGATTTGGGGAGGTTGGGGGAGACTGGGGGCTGTGGCAGCCAGGGCCACTGCTGGGCTGGCAGAAAACCCACCTGGCTGCAGAGGCACAGTGAGTGCACTCGCAATCAGCTGCTATTTTAATTTGCATTCTGAAACTGCTCCTGGAAGCCCTCCCTAAGCACTACACCAACATCTTGCACTGACTTTTGCACCACCATTTTCCCTCTCCCACCCTTGCTCAGCCTTATCCTTTTCCACCCTCTGGCTGAGACCACCAATGCTCTCCCATAGGATCCGCCGTGGCCTCATTAGGCGACCATTTCTCATTAGGATTCCTGGAAGCCCACGTCCCCCTGGAAGCATGGGAGACCCAGGGGATCCTGCACCACCACAGCTCCAGGGGTACCTGTCTGCTCTGTGTCCCTGTGAATTACAGTTCTTCCCTGTATTTACACACTTGCATGAAGTGAGGATGGCCCCGCTCTGGGTGCTTAATTCCTGTGTAATTAGGTAGCCAGTATCTGCCACAGTGCCACATCAAGCCTGCACCTTGTAGCCACCACCACGCTCAGCTCCTCCCCTTAGGGATGTCCCCATGTCCTGTGCAGCCCAGAGGGGCTGGGTATGAGCACAGAGGCCAAATATGGGACAGAAAATCATGAATTTCTGTGGTCTGAGGGATGCAGCAGGAATTGTGCAACTGAGGGGGGGATCCTCACAGCCCCTGGGCTGCTTTTGTCTGACACCACAGCACTTGTGCCTCCTTCCCCATTAGTGCCATTAGCTCTGTCCCACTCTGCTGCTCTCCCTGACAAGCGCTGGCCCAGGGATGGGACATCACTCAGAGGAGATCTTGGCCAGCAGGGATGCATCCCTGCTTCAGGGAGATGCTCTTTGGCCTGCTTCCCTCAGCATTTTGCTTCAGCTCAATTTTGGGGGTTTCTTCCTGCTTTGGGAGCACTTCCCTGAACTCCCTTCTTTCCATACCTCTCTTCCTGGCCCCTTTGTGTGTCGCAGATATCACCCGACTCCTGTGTGATGGCTGGGGCTGGTGGCTGTCCACCTTGCCTGTGGTGCCAGATGGAGGTTTCCAACCACATCACTAAACTCTGACATCCTGCTGGAGAAACAGAGGGATGTCCTGCCAGAGTGAGCTGGCCCAGCAGGACATGTTTTCCACCTCCTGGACTTGTTTGCCCACAAGAAGTGAAGGCAGCTCCAGCTTGCAGTGTGAGCTGAGGGGAGTACGACCCCCCTCCAGTGCTCAGCCCTGCCTTGTGATGGGGTGGGGGTTCCTCTGACTCTCCAAACCTCCCTGGTGCTGGGCGGATGAGGAGCACACTGGTTTGAGTGTTCCTACAAGAATACTGAGCTACCTACGGCTTTTTGGGTGCATCTTTGTATTCTCTTCCCATGGAAAGCCAATTTCTTTGTGCTGCACTCCAAAACAGCTCAAGTACACTTGTAGGAGAGGCTGCAGAGAGCTGGCTTTTCTCTCCTGTGAGCTGGAACACGAGTGACATTGTGCATGATGTTTGTGTGAGCTACACCCTGCAGGATACCCTGTAAGCCTTGGGGCCCGGGCTGTGGCAGGATGGGGATAGCACAGCTAGATTCAGACTTGCACTAATTTGATCTCAGTTCAGCTTTGAACTGATTAGGACACACACAGTGCAATGTTGAATCACTCCAGTTTATGCCTAAATAATAACTATATACAGATTTCTGCTGAATGAATTACACATGTACAAACACACCCGTTCTGTAAATTCAAACAAGGTCTTGAAACACAACTAACCATTCATCACCACGCAAATCTGCCACTTCAGACTGCTGCTAATGCTGGGATTCCCCTTCTCTGCTGAGCAACAAGCCAGCCCTCCAGTTCGTACATGGCTCGGCCTACAGCAGCCAGCTGAGCATCAGCGGCAAGAAAACAATGCAGATAAGCAGGAAGGAAAGAAGGAACCTTGTACAACAAACACACGGCACATCTGTCCCCTCCCTGCCACCTGATCGACATGCCACAGCAAACAGCAGCTCCTAGGAAGTCATCACTTATCCATGTCCTGCTAGACAGCATCTGCTGCAGGCGAGATTATGGATGGCCTGTTAGAAGGGGTCGTAGATGGTAAGATCCCATTACAGGTGTCATTTCTTCTGTCAACACATGGAGAGCTTGTATCTGCAGCTTCTGTTTGGCAATGGTGAGCTCCAGGGACAGGGAGGCTCCTCAGTGTCAAGCAATACACATTTCTGTGGGCTGGAGATAACCCACAGCAGCAGGGAGCATTTTGGGATCCTGCAGCAAGAAACAGCATTACTCATTTTGGGCAGTCCCTGGAAAAGTCTCCATTTTTGGTACAAACACTACGTATCAGGAACATGGAAATGATTCATGAAGTCTAAGCTGAACAAGGCCACTCCACCTTCCCTTCCTCTACTGCAGTGAAAGTAATAGAAAACAGATTTTTTTCTTTTTTTCATTATCTAGCTGGAAAAAAAAAAGCCAAAACTAAACAACCCATGCTAGGGTCCTGTTCAGCTGTGGGCCCTGAACCTGACTCTTGCACTGCATCCCCAATTTACCCAGGAACCAGCTCATTGCCTGAGAGCACCCAGCAGCCAACAGGGTTTTGCTGGCAGCAGCTGCCTTTGGTTCTCTATATCCCTGCATACTAATATGAAGTAAAATGGGATGGTAATTTAATCCTATGCCACTAGAAGCAAAGCATCACACAAGCCTGCTCATCCTCTCCTCTAAGTTTAGCCCAACAGTGTATTAAAAAGCTGCTACTGGATTCTCGCCAGCCCCTGCTTAGCTAAACTACCTGACTCTGCAGAATAGCAGAAAATTCTCCACTCTGTGTTATTTTTGATCCTTGGGAGAACGACCCACATCTATCAGGGAACTTGACCCCCCACAGGGCCTGCAGGAAGCCAGTGTAATTTGGAAAAATGTGTGGAGTGACGAAGGCTTTCTTGTGACATTGGGCATGTTTCCTGCTGCCTGGAGCTGGGCTGCTGGAATCTCAGCTTGGAGCTCCTTCCATGCCTCCACTGCAAGCCCATACACAGTAATGAATAAATCTGTCCCTGCTCACTTATAAATAGTTTATAAAAGGTTCATAAATAATTTCTAGATGTTTTAATGAATAGTTAATCAATTGTTGCCAGGCCAAACAGGTCAGCAGATTGCTTATATCCATCCATTACAATGGCTGCTGATGAGCTTATAAGCATCAGTAGGACACCACAGATGTCTGTGATGGGCTTGTAGTGTCTATAAAGGGTTAACAAATAATTAATAAATGATGTGGGTGCTCTTTTAATTAAAAGCCATAGAAGGCCATTGCAAAATGTATTCTTGGAAAGCTACGGGCAACACAGCAAGCAAACATCTGGACCTGGTTTTGTATCCCTGCCTCTGAGGAGCAAAGCTGGCAAAGAGGTGCCAGCCTGGCCCAGCAGGCAACCTGGCTGCCTGAAGTGCAGCAAATTTCCTTTGTTCAAGGCAATCCAGCTGATTCCAGAGAAGCATGGGCTGTTCCTGATCCCCTCTTTGAGCCTGGATCCTGCACCAGGGAGCTCATCCACCTCATCCCCAGCTGCTACAGAAGCATCCTCCATGCTCTGGCTGCCGTGGGCAAGGTACCAGAAAGGCAGGGGACAAGGATGCTTGGGAAAACAAGACAATTCCCATTTTGTGGCGCTCTGGCCTTGCACCTGCGCTCTTCCCTCCTCGGGGGTTTGGGGTGAGCTGCTTCTCCCCTGGCCTCAGCATCCCCTCTGCCCAGGGGTTGGGTAACACACGAAATGCCACACCGAGGAGTTGTGCTCTGGAGCACCACAAGGCAATAACATACTTGTGGTGTTTGGCCTCTTTAGCAGAGGCTCTTTATTATCATTAAGCACTGAATATTTCTGGATGATAAAAGCAATTAAGTGTAAAAAAAGGTAATGATCCATCCCATATTGCATCCAAAAGATATGAAAATCCCTCATAAAATTATCACCCTAGCACAGAATGGGACATAAGTATCTTTATAATGTAAGACAGAGAACTTTGCTTACAGTCAGAACATTTATAAGGCATTCAATTAGCCACCGGAGGGTTTCTTAGTATTCCCAATTCTCCACGAGCACGGAGGCAATTACAGGAGATTCTAACTTTTTAAAAGAAAGACAAAAGACAGGAGAATTTGGATAAAACCTGTTCCCAGGTTCACCCTGGAACACACATGCAGAGGAAATTTCATGCAGATCAGGCTTAATTTGCTGCACAATTTAGCTCAGAGCCAGAGTGAGACTCTTCCTACTCCTTTGCTGGAAGATCCTTCTGCGTGGCAAGGGGACCAGTACATGATGTACTGTGCCGTGAGCTGGTCCTGAGGATGCTGGGGCAGGGTGCCACCCCTCATCCCACCACCTTTGCAATGTCCCCAAGCCCTTCAGCAGGGTCCCAATGCCAGCTGCTCTGGAGTATCCATCATGGGGACCCCCATCCCCTGTTCCTGGCCTGTGGGTGCTGGCAGTGGGTGTCTGTGCCTTCAGCCTGTACTGGCCCAGGGTCACTCAGCCCCTGCACACTCCCCCATGCATGACTGTGCGATGCTGCCGTGTCCAGGGACTCATTTAGGTTGGAAATAAGGTGTGTATCTGTAACGGGCAGTTAATGGTGAGGGTAATCAATCACAGCAGCAGATTAACCAGGGACATGATGGATTTCCTGATTCTGACACCTTTAAATCACGATCAGTTTCTCCTTCCAGAACTGCTTGGGCTGAGCCAGAAGCGATGGGCTCAGTGATGCATCACCCAGTCAAACCTCCCCACAAACTGGTGCTGTGGTGGGAGCCCCCCTTCACATCCACCCCGTCCACATCCACCTGCCACAGGGTACCGGGGCTCTCCTGCCCTGGGAGAGGCCAGCAGCAGGAGGAGAAACTCTCCCTGCACCAGGGGCTTTGGGCGCTTCCTCCTGATCTATATTTTGAGAACATTTCAATGGATCAAGGTGCCAGGTCTGTAGTGCTGCCAGGAAACATTATTTTCTTTTAATAAGGGCAGCAGGTCATTTCATCTGCTCTGCTCCTCCAGTGGGGAGGTAGGGCTGCACCTTCCCAGCACCAGCACCTCTCTTCTCCTTTCAGGGTGGCTGTGGCAGCCCTTTCCCCCTCACCAGGAAGGCAGCAGCATCCCAGCACAGCCCCTTCCCTGCAGCTTCTGAGGATCCACACCCCCCTACACATTCCTGTGGGTGCTTGCTTCTCCAGAGCTGCTCCACACCACCATGGCCTCACACAAGCACCAGTGGCTGCTCCCAAGCAGTTGTGCTCTCCATGACAGACGTGTTGTGAGTGGCTTCACCATCAAGGCAATACTCTCTGAAGAGATCCAAAGCCATGCCTTTCACTTTGCTTTTGGCTTCCGAGCCTAGTTTGGCTCACAGGCAGAGCCTTGTCTCCAGCCACCAGCGCCAGACACTCCTCACTGGCTGCCAGTGCAAGCCAAAATCCTCCCGCAGCCGCACGTCAGCCTGGTGCCTTCCCAGGAGGCAGGGACCACAAGGCTCCTGGTGCAACCATGGGGGCCACCAGTCCCACACTCACATCCCAAAGGATGCAGACAGGCAGAAGCATCACGGGGAGCAGCTGTGAGAGCCCCAGCGTGGCTGTGGTTGTGGGGTGTCCTCAGGGCCCCTCACAGCTGGCTGGCACAGGCCACTGTGAATCACTGCATGGTTGGGAAGGAATGAGACAGGCTCCTGCTGACACCACCCTGCTGCTGCACATCCAAACTCTTCTTATAAAACCAGCCCTGGTGGAGGAGTCTGGGCTGTTCCTAGGATAAAGTGTGTGGGGGAAGGAAGCAGCACGAAAAGGTGAAGTGAAAGTTAATACAGCTGCATAAATGAACTCCGACACCACACGGGGAGGATGCAGGAAAGCATAATGCCAGAAAGGACTTTTATTTTTTTGCTGAAAAGCAAAGCTCTCCACTACTTTTTCCAAAGCACTTGGAAAGCCTGAGCATATCATGACTCCCTTAGGGCATTCCCTCACAACCTCTGGCATTCTCCACTCTCTCTCTCCGAGGGTATCAGACAAAGGGCGTGCACACTGGTGAATCCCATGCTGCAGAGCATTTTGATGCTGCTGTTTTGCCACCACTGAGATCACTACAGCAGGGCCAGCTGTGGCCAGTGAGGGAGGCAGGGCTGCAGGCAGCATCCCCTGCCAGCATCCCCAGGGCCTGACACCCATCAGCATTTTGTTCTATCCAGTTGATCCCAGTCAGCACTAAAGCCATGCTTTGGCATTTCTTAGCTGCTGCTGCCCAGACAAATCACTCTGTGTAATATGGCAGGGCTGGGTGCCCGTGCTGCCTTCCCTGTGCTCAGGCAAGGGAGGGAAGGATTGTGAGTGTGCAGAAAGATTCCCCGCTGAGACAGCAAGTTCTGCCTCTTGGGGCACTTGCATTCAGCAAAAAAATAGGGGGGGAAAGAGTATGTTTACAAATATATATATTCATACCTATATGTATGTCATTATGCTAACTCATGGTGAGACAAAGTGGATTGGCCACAGTCTTGACATGCTAAAATTAGGTTTTATGTAAAATAAGTATTTGCTTCATGTAGGGCATGTTGGTATTAAGATTTATTTTCATCCTGGCTTGTATTACTGCTTGGTATGATTGGGCAAAGCCCAGGGCACATGCATATCGTTTCCATTCATAACATCTACATGGATTCATGACCTTGCTAGAGAGCTGAATTGCCTTGCAATCTTTTTTCCACTGTAGAAAGCTTAACAACCGTATAAGTCTTAGAGCAAAAAAAGACCCCATGTATTTGCTCTGCAAGAAGAGCTCTTGAATGGAGTTGTAGGAGGCAGGGAAAGCATCACACCAACTCCCTAACACTCATTACCCATGTGGGCTCATTTCCACGAGCAGGTCCCCTCATGTCTGTGGGACTAACAGTGGATGCCAGGGCAGTAAATGTTAGTGGAGTGCTTGCAGAAGCTCCAGGACAACCCCTGACTTTCCCAGGGAGAAAAAATTCCAGTGAGTTTATTTACTTCAACTCTTTAACTAAATGCCTTTGGCAAAGGCACTTCACTGTTATGAAGAAAGCATAAATTGAATGCTTACAAACTTGTGTGTGAGGGCCCCCGTGCTCCTGCAGCAATAGAAATGCTGTTGCCATCAACAGGTGGAAACAGTGAGTTAAATAATGACTTTTATGTCCCCTGGGGCTTTCCTGAGGAACGTTCCCTGGCTGCGGCTGTCTTGGGGATACAGCGTTTACCTCATGGAAACAAAAGGTCCAGCGCTAACAGCAGCCAGGAACTAAGGCTGCCCATGGGGAGCAAGGAGAGGAGACAAGAGCAGGATGGGAAGAAGCACCTGCTTATCTACATAGGATGGGAGAACAGGCACAGTTTGGTTTCTGCTGCAGAGGAGCAGGGATGATGAGAAAGGCACTGTGAGCACCAGGACACTGCTGAGAAACGAAACAGCCCCTTTCAAGAGACTTCTGCTCATCCTTAAGATAAAAAACTCCTGACTACAGATGGGAAAGTCACAGTTAGTTTAGTAGAAGGAAGATGCAGGTTTATAGAAGGCTCTTCTCAGACAGGGAGAGAGATGCATGAAGGACTGGCTAAAGCCCTGGATTTCTGGGGTCAAGGCTGAGCTGTGACACTCTGATGCAGGTGAGAAGATGAAGATGTATCCACTGAAAGAGCCTGGCCAGGCATTTGGAGGAACTGGGATCACTGGCTCAGCTGAGAGACCAGGCAGTTTGTAATAAAAGGACCACACTGAGGGTTTGCTATACATCTCACTGAGAGTCATTTTGGAGCACTGCTGCTGGAGACAGCAGTGCTGCTGGGAGTGGTAAGAGTTTTGCAAGGGGCTGCTTTCCAGGTGGAGACTGAGGTGCAGATGCTCAAACCAGCTCTGCTTGGATGTGGCTGGAGCAGGATTTTTATGTGCCAGTTACAGAACTGACATGACGAGATGCTGCTGTTGTTTACTTTTTAAGAAGAAAGAATGTTATAAGAAAAGTCACCTGTAGAAAGTAAGCTTCTCTTGGATGCTTGTGGAGCAATCACCACTGGCTTCATTATAATTAAACAGAAAGGTAGGAAAAACAGGCTGGTAAGTGAGGGCTTCATCCTGAAGAGGAGAAACCACATGAAGGGATCTCCAGCCTCTTCCACATGAGTACTTTTGTCCCCTTTGGCTTATTCCCCACTTCCCCAAGGAGATGCCAGGATGCAGCACCCAGGGCACCAGAGCTATGGGCTCTACAACCCCAGAAGCCTTAGCCCACAGACCTGCTATTGCCTGCCATGTCCCCTTCCCCTCACCCCACTGTCCTGGGGCTGGGGGCTCCCTGCAGGACACTGTGCCCTTGTCTCCCAGCTCCGCTGGAACACATAAGCACCACTTCATCTCATACACTTGGCTTTCTAAAAACATACGTGGTGTTCCCTCCCAAGTGTCAGTATCGACCTTCACAGCTGCCATGGTGATGAGCACCACAGAGAAGCCTATAAATAACATCAGTGTGCCACACACTGGCCCTTTTATGAGCCCCACTCTTCTTGATTTACTTATATGCAAGATATTTTACAGGACAGCCCAATTAAGCATGACAGATGGCTGACGATGAATTCCCAGTGATGACTTGCAAACACTTTGTTTTAAACCAAATAAAAGGATGCAGGAGACCAGTAGAAGCTACTGGTGTGATTTTGTATTACCCTAAAACCTCCCACTGGAGAATACCCCAGTGGAGGAGGGGGGGCAGAGCTCACCAGGCTGCACCAGGCTGAAAGTTTAGGAGGGTTCTTTAACTCCCCTGCGGCGTGTGTAGGGCAAGCACTCAGGGCAAGGGTCCCAGGGAGTTTCTAGGATGCTACAAGAACCCTGCCACCTGATCACACACATTTTGTCTACAACTCGATCTGAGCAGGTGGCTCTGCTGTCGATGGAATGCAAAAGTGTGGTCGGTCACCCTGTGCTGTACAGTGGCCATGAATTTTGTGGGGGGCCACTGTGGAACTGAAAATCCTTGCTCAGGGGTGCTGTGGTGGCATTAGCACTCACTGTGCATCCAAACTCGGTCATTTTGCCTGCAGCCAGGCTGCTCATCCAGGCTTCCACCACTTCTTCCAAGGTACGCACTCCTCACCCAGCATCCACTGAAGTAATGCTTTGCTTGGCAGCTTTCACCTGACACTCTGCCATCCCAGGCAGTAATTTCTATATTCCAGATAAGCAACCCAGATCTAAAACAGAAGGCCCAGGGCTTGCATGGCATGTCTCTCTCAGCCCCTGACGAGTCATAGCTATCCTGGGAAAGCCTCTTTCGCTCTCTGGACCCGCTTCCATTTTCTCTCCTGAACAAATGAACAGCCATGATAGACGACCCTCATCCCACAGCTACTCGAGCCAGGCAATTTTCCCAGCTTGATGGCATCTTTCTTATGCTCTCCCTGTGCACTCCTGTACCTCCAGGTCAGGGGAGAGCATTCCCAGCAGATACAGGTGAAAAAAAAAGGTTATTCACTGTAGAAATTATTGAAGTTGCTTTCTATGTTGCCCTCTGGGCAAGGCAGTGCCTGGATCCTGCCTGAGTTCTCTGTGAGGCAGGGGCAAGAAAGGCCCCATGGCACATGGGGAAAAATACAGGTTCCTCACTTACAAATAAACACAACAGCATTTTTTCAGCTCTTTATGGCTGGAGCCCAGAACTTGATTCAGGCCCAAATATCCATTTTCTGATTTTTGATATTGAATGATTTAACAATATTGAGGAAGGCACAGATCTCATAAAATCACATTCAGTCACCTGAAAATGCAATTACCCCACAATTTTTCAAGCAGAGGAAGTTTTGATCGGCTGTGGTTTAATGTTGAGTTGACACCTGAACCCAGGTGGCTGGAAGGTTAATGAAGAGCAATGAGTCCCAATAGTCACCTATACTACCCAGGCTCTGTGATTACTTGGCTTCAGGTTTATAAATTCCCCCCAAGTCCACATTAAGGCTGTCAGTTCTCCAGTCCCATTCAGCATTTTATCCTTTTATGTCTGCAGCATTTTTCTCCACTCTTTACTCCCTTTTCCCTGCATGGTTTTATTTTTCTTGGCATTTTCCTTTGCCAAGGAAATGGAGCATAATGCAACTTCACAAAGTTCTTTTGCAACTATAAATTTCCTATACTCCCCCTGCTAGACTTGGTGTGAAGGAGTTCAAAGCAATGCTACTCTCGTGAAGTTCCCATGAATTTGAGGCAAGACCCATGTAGGACTGCAAGGATTCATTGCCAAAGCCTGCTTATAAGGAGGACAGAACTAATTACGAGGTTATTAGCCCCACCATGACCTCCACTCTGAGCGAGAGAGGCACAAGCAATGCCCAGGGTCTAAGGGCACATGATGCTACCTGAGGTGAAAAACTGCTGGTCATTAGTTTGGATGAGTTATGTAGCTGCAGAAAATGTGGGAAGATCAGAAAAGCCAAGAAATCAAAGGAGGAACCAAAGAAAACACGAGATTGATTTCTGTCATGGAAATAAGAACTGAACAAACCAGTGATTATATTGCTGTAACTAGCAGAGGGATGGGAGGAGTGGAAGGAAGACATTCCCATTACCAGGGAGCCCAAGGTGGTTTGCTGCTGCGCTGCACACTGAAAACCAGCAGTCATGCTCCCCGAAATTTAAGACACGTCAAGGGAACTCAAACAAGAGTAAATGAGAAGCTGGATATTTCACAAAGCAATTAAAAGAAAGCTTCGAAACAGGAGCCAGTAGCTCCACAGGTAAATTAATTATGTGGAAGCTACCCAGGAAAAGGATGTGTAGCAGCAGCATAAACTTCAGTAGCATCCCTGGTGAGCGGTACCAGCAGACTGAGGAGCCCAAGTGCACAGGGCAAGGGGAGGTGCTGCTCAGCAGAGCCACGACGCAGCAGGTTCTCCTGGAAATGCAGAAAACCAAGGAAGCTGTTGCCAGCCAGGATCTTGCTTGCAAAGGCAAACTTCAGCAGGAGCTTAAAATCCAGCTCCAGAAGAGAATCACAAGGTTACAGTCCACAGCAGGGAGCACTCACTTGGGCATAGAACTTGACCAGCCTTAGCATGAGGTGCTGCTGGCACATCTACAGGAATTTCCTTTGCTTTTTAAATGCAGGCATGCAAGTCCACAAGGGCCAACCCAGGCTGTCCTACCTTTAATAACTCAAGAACTCAGGACCTTTAATAATAAAGTTGATTTCAGACTACAATTTAACCTTGCTGGGTAAATGATGAGCAAAGGCAAGGCGTGGCTATAAAAAAAGCAAACCTGCATCTCCTGGCTCTGCTGCTGTTGCAGAAATGAAATGTTCCACAGGGAACAGAAAAGTCATCCCAGGGCAGCAGTAGTGGCAGCTGGAGCTAGTTGCTAATTGCTAAGGACAACCATAGACCTGCCATTTGCTTGCTGCCTTGCTGTGTCTGGTGTGTGGGAAGGGTGAGGGCACGCTCGCACTCCGCCTGGTTTGCAAACAGCACAGGGGGAAAAGTTCAGCTGGAATGCTTCAGCTGGAAAAAAGCAGCTATATATGAGGATTAGTAACACAGCTTTCTTCTTAACTGGAGCTACTAGCAAGACTCCAGAGATGTGCTTGCCTAAGCAAGTAATGCTATGAGCCATTTAATGGTGCTGGCCCAAAAGCACCTGGAGCCTGGAGTGAGCAAGGCCAGACTGCCTCCAGCACACACAGCCCCTGCTCCCAGCTATTCCAGCAGGGTATAAATACCAGGAATATGGCATGGCCTGAAAACACACGTGTTCCCATCTACTTGTGCAACAGCCAGTGCAGTGCTGGGACAAGGAGAGGCTTCTTCCATGGGGGGGCCATAGTGTTCCTCTGAACCTTCCAGCCCTGAGACCATAAGAAGTCTGCATGTTTCCAAGTTGCTCATCTGTTTGTTCACTCCAGCCTCACAACCTGAGCAACCCACTTCATCCCAGGGAAGCTGAGGATTTGCTCCCTCCCTGGGTACAAGGACCTGGATCTGCATCCAGATGCTTCCAATGGGAGAACGAAAAGGTGTGATGGGCTCATGCAAAGCAACAAAGATTTCCTTATGTATCCCAAACATCAAATCCATGTTCAAAGCAGGTTCTCTGTGGATGCTCTGCACAGCTGGACTCTCACATGGGTTTGTCTGCAGAGCTGTCACAGTCTGAGCCTCTGCTTTGCAGCCAGATTTTTGTATTCTGTGCTGATTTCCCAAGGGTCTTCATTTGGGCTTATCATCCCCACAGGGATCAATAGGACTGCAGCTGCTGTCCTAGCATCTGCAGCCAGCTTTGCTGAGCAGCAGTGTGGTCTGCTGGATAAAGCAGGGGCTGGGAGCCAGGAGCACTGAAAGCCAGCCCAGCTCTGCCAGGAGCCCCTGCCGAGGGCTCAGTCAAGCCAGTCGGTATCCTCAGAGACATCCAAGGCATGTCCCAGCCGGGCATTGACACCGGCAACCTCGTGTCTGCCTGATCAGCAGGGAGAGCACTGAGGAGCCCCATGGGCCCAGCAGGCAGAGGAGAGCAGGCAGTGGTCCACTCCCTCCACATCCCACCCCAACTCTTCCCTTGGCTCTGACTTGTTGTGAATCTGAGTGCTGAAAGTCTGCAGCATCCATGGCCAGGATCAACTGAGAGGAATGTAATTAAAACAGCCAGTGTAGGCCTGCATTGTGGCAATGGGCAGGTGGCTGGAGATACCTTCTCTGCCCCAACTCCACAGCCAGTGACACGCTTGGGAAGGAGTCCTTCTGCAGAGAAGCCTGGTGGCTGCAGAGCCAAGTGCTGCTCGCTAACAGAGCCTTTCCAATCTCCCTGAGTGCCTCTGGTCTTTGCCAACCTCTTCCTCGAATTCCATGGAATTACAGGTCCAACAGCAGGCTGGAACAGCCATACCAGAGACCAGTAGCCATCTAAGATGATGCGGACCCATAACTCTGGGTTAAAATCTTGATTAGCATCAGCTGCATTCCTTTTTGTGGTGATCCTGTGATCCACAACTGGTGCACACTTCATGTTTTGAACACCACCTTCTAAATATCTGTATTAATGCCTGCTTGTCCTCCTTCACGCTCTGCTTTGTGGTCACTGTGCTCAGACATGCAATACAGGCATTGCCCAGCACAGGGATTCAAGCTTGATTAGCAGCAACAAAAGCTCTGTTAATACAACCAGATAATGATGCCATCCTAACCCCTTCGATCTGGAGGAGCCAGACCCACAGGAAAGTACCCTTGTCCTCCTGATCACTGCACAAGCTCAACAACATCACCTGTGGTGCCACTGGAGCCAGACTGACCGGCACATTTCCCTGCTACCATGCTCCTTCAGCTGTAATAACACTCCAGTGGAAAAATTATGGATGCACTTTGCCAGGTGCCTGTGTTTGCAGCGATGGATTCTGCATCTGGTTATTAACCTCTTGCAAAAGCTCAGTGTTATCTTGCATGGAAGTAATATGAAGTTAAACAGCTGTTGATAACTTATCTCCCATTATCCACAACTTCATTCAAGGCCAATATTTACTCACATCCCAGAAGCATTGCTGTATTCCCAATGGCACTGTTTGTGGAGTCAAATGAGAGCAATTTTTAATAGGTCTTAGGTATTTGGAGGGCCATGTTACCCAAGTGCCTCCTAATCCTGAATGTGAGACACAAGAAAACTCTGCAGGAGTACAAGGCCTGGGCACGGTGCACGATCTGCAGAGGAAACCTAATCTGGAGGAAGAAACCTGACTGGGGGAGGAAACCCAGCTTGGGGAGCATCTCCTGCAGGTACACAGGTGCTGGCCCAAATTTCCCACCTCCTGCATTCTGCACCAACCACTTGCCATGCTGCTGTTTCTCATCCTTCCTCCCTCAGAAGGCAGATCAGCCATAGGCTAGCAGGTACCAAAAGGTCCCAGCCGTCAGTGTGACCCTTTCCCTTCCCTTTTTCATCCTCTAATTCAATCAAGGGATCAGAAGAGACATCCCCTGCCACTTCACTCCATCATTCAGACTACTGTAGGTAGGCTACTCTTAGCTGAAAAAAGTAATTCTCTGGGCTTTCACTGTGGACACTGCCAGGAGTGTGTCAGTGGTTTGCTTCGTGGTATTTTTCCAGGGAGTCCATTCTCTTCTTTATTACTTTTACTGATGCTATAACAGTATGGCAAAGCCTTAGGCAGACTGAGACCCTGCTGTGCTGGACATGGCAGAAGCAGAATTTGCAGAGAGCAGAATTTGCATCCAAAAGAATAAGATCCCTGCAGTATAACTTTTCCCACCTCTATCAAAAGGACTGGGGTGGAGACTGCACATTCTGGGAGGAGTTCCCAAGCACTTCCCATCTGCACAGGAGCTCCCATGCACACAGCTCCTGCTGTTCCTACCTCAAGTTATCAGGTGTGAAGGCAGTTTCCCCATGAGCTACACAGCCTGGGCTCCACTCACGACCTCTCCTCTCCTCCACACCACCACTGGTCCACACTGTAATGAGTAATTAGACCTTGGCGACCACTGGGCTGTTTTACGATGCCACTGGAGTTGGTGGAGTCAGCAGAGCTGAACCCCTGATCTGTAAACAAGTGGCAGCCCTTGGAATGGCCAAGGACTGGCAAGAGACCACAGTTAATGCTAAGTCTAAGCTGCAAGTGGCAGGTACATTTTAAGTGTGTCCCCTGACTCAGTACCCAGCTGTGGTGAGTTTATAGCCTTTGATATTGTTACATTAATCATAAGGAATCTCCCAGTTCCTTGGAAACACAGCGACAAGCTCTCCAGGGCTGGTTTCAGTGCTTTTATTCCTAGGTAATAGCCCTCTCCCTCAGTTATAGCTATGTCTAGACACATAGTGAGGAAAGTGCTATAAACATTTGATGGAAAAACCCTGTCTACCTCCTAATTCCTGCATTTCACATCCCGACCGTGCACTGAGTACATGGTTGTAAAGTCTGTGCTCACACACCTTCCCATGCCACCAGCCCTGTGCGACAGCAGCTTGCTGTCCCTGGCACGGGAACACACAGCTGGCCCAGCCCAGAGGGTTCCCAGGGGCAGGAGGCTGTTTGCTCAAGTCCTACAGTCTGCCTCAAGAAAATGGCCAGGTGGGAAGGCAAGAAGGAAGAGGTGCTGCAAATCCCCTTGGGAAGCTGCAGCAGGAGCAGCACTGCTCCTCGTGGCATTTCTCAGCACTGCCCTTCCAAGCACTCTGACCAGGCAGGACAGTGTGAAGGGGGAGAAATCAAACTCACACACAAACAAGAGGAAAGAGAGGACGTGTCTATTCCTTTGGGGAGGAACACTAATTCATTATCAATCAAAACCAAGAAAATTAACATAATGGGATGAAATCCTATCATGTTCAAGGCCTCTATGAAAGTCAAAAAAGCGTTTATTAAGTTTAAAGACTGTGTTTAATGCACCCATAATTCCAGTGGCACCGTTCCAGGTGTACTGGAACTCTGGGGACTCTGACTACCTATTTTACATCTCCCCGGGGTGCTTGAAATAACTGAGGCCTCTGAGGAGGATGAGAGTGGCCAGGGTGAGTATATGCTGAAGCCTGGGGTTGACCCATTGTCACCTGGCACACATCACAGGGAAGGAGAATTCAGTCACAGCCCCGTGGCTGTGATGTTGACCAGGACCAAGCACACAGGGAAAGGGGCTTGGGAAGGCGCTGATAAGCAACATCACACCTCAGCCATGGAATCATAGAAGCATAGAATCATTTAGACTGGAAAAAGCTGCTAAGATTGTAGAGTCCAACCACTAACCTGACACTGCCAAATTCACCACTATGAAGTCCCTAAGACCACATCTACACATCTTTTAAATCCCTCCAGGATGGTGACTCAACCACTTCCCTGGGCAGCTGTTCCAATGCTTGACAATCCTTTCCATGAAGAAGTTCTCCCTTACATCCAACCCAAACCTCCCCTCGCAAACCTTGAGGCCATTTGCTCTTGCCCTGTCACTTATTACCTGGAAGAACTGGGCAACTCCCACCTTTTCACACCCTCTTTTCAGGTGGTTGTAGAGAGCCATAAGGTCCCCCCTGAGCCTCCCTTTCTCCAGGCTGAGCCCCGCAATTCCCTCAGCTGGTCCTCATCAGACTTGTGCTCCAGACCCTTCATCAGCTTTGCTGCTCTTCTCTGGACTTGCTCTAGCACCTCAATGTCCTTCTTCAAGTGAGTGGCCCAAAAATGAATCCAGACAAAGCAGAGAGGCAGTCAGGGACCGATGGTGAGTGAGCCAGTGACCTGCCTGGGGTGACTCTCCTGCCGGCAAAGGTGGTGATGCCAGTTGTTGTTGATTATTTTTCAGCTCTTGTGTGCATGCACTGCACAGCACTTGGAGCCTTCAAGATAAAAGGTACTTTCACCAGCACTTCAGTGGCTTGTTTCCTATTATAGGTCTGGTTTTGACACTCCCCCACCCTCTTATCTAACTTTCTCTACAAAGCTTTTCTCACTTTTTCATGTCTCTTCTGTGGTCCCTAGCCAGGGAAAAAGCATAACAACAAAAACAATACCAAAACCGTATTTATTTCCTTTTTGGAAAGCTTGAGTTTAGTCAGACAGTGATCTGGAGACAGGAGACTTTCATAAAGGTGATTCTATAACAAAGAAATATGCATACTTTGCTGTAAACTCCTCTCTTCAAAATGGCTTGGTACTTAAGGAAAAAAGGCCTTTGTTTTGTCTTTTTTTATTTTTAACGAGCCGAGTGAATGTTTTAATTAAGTTGGATAGAAATTTTCACAGTTTCTTGATGTGAAAATGTGAGCCTGTAAGAGTCGCCTTTGATGCTTGAGTTACGTTTTAAACACTTGATGAGTCCTGCAGAGCTGTTAATCCTTTTAGCATAGCTAATAGCTGTTGCTGGAGTGCTCCTGAAATCCTGTTTTGTTTGTGTCTTCTGGGCTGGAGGCTCCCTCCGGAATGGCAGCAGTCCACCCTGGAGCTGTTTGCAGGAGCCCCCCACACCACTGAGGACACTTGAGAACCCCAGGGCTCGTGGATCTTTGATGGGAGCCACAGGAGTCTTCCCACATATATAACAGGGTGATGCTGGACAGCTCCAGCATCCACTTGCAGGAATGCATAAAACCCAGTGTCATTCCGGAGTTGTGCCAGGGGGAGGTCAGAGGAATTTATGAGCCCCCCTTCTCCCCATCACCCTTCTGGATGGGTCACCTGCATGAAATGGTGCAGCAGGAGCTCAGGAATGGCGCCCCGACCCTGAACTCAATAGTGGAGCACAGACCGCAGTCTGTGTGTGCCATCCCCTGCTGTGTTCAGTGTTGCTACCTTAAAATAAGGCTTTTCATTATCAAATATTTTGAGTTCAGCTCTCTCCAGATTTGGCAAGCCACCCCACACCTTGTAAACAGGCTTTCCTCTGCTCTCTAGCTCTGGATTTGCTTGAAGGATAGGTAGCAAACGGACTTTGGGGAAATGCAAATGCCTTCCACAAAGGATGCTGCAGGGAGAGATGAAAGCCAACTCCATTTGCATTAGTTCTGTAACTGGATGTTTTCCCTCTCCCGTTTAGACTGTAGTTCACACACACACATTTTTGCCACTAAGCTATTTGTTGTCAGCTGCTCCTCCCAGGAGTTTTGAAGAAATCCCCATTTACACACAAAGTTACTTGTCAGGGCACCAGCAGTGAGCTGCACAGGTAAAAGGAGCACCCCGGGAGCTGGGATTCAGCAGAGCCCTGCCATGGCCTTTTGGGCCAGTGCCACCTTGCTCTGTACCCCTGTGCACAAAGGAGGACACCCCGAGCCTGCAGCAGGACCTGCCGGACCCTCCTGCCACCACCCCCAGGCAGCATTACTGTCAGGATAGCTACAACAAAACCAGCAGGTTGATGAGCTCCAACCCCATGCACAGGACGTACTTTTAGGTGTCCCACAGCAAAATAGCAATCCATTTGTTAAAACACAAAAGCAGACACGGGAAAGCACTCTCTCTCTGGGTCCATGTGCTAAAGAACAGAGTAAGCAGGGCTGTCTCCCAGGTGGGTGTGTGTACACAGCACTCCTGGGGATGGGTATTCATCCCACTGTTGCTGCTGCGCCTCCACAGCAAGGGCCCAGAATCTCCACCGGGTTTCCTCTGAAGAGCTCCTTGGAGAGCCTGCAGTGCACAGCAAGGCACCCAGAGCTGGATGAGGACACAGCGAAGCAGCACTGGGGACTCAGCGCCAGACTAGAGCTCCAGCTGAGACGCTGTGCCAAGCCATGCTCACTTCCTCAGCACATCACTCTGAGACCCTCCTCCACCATTTGCACGGATTTTTGTATATATTTCCCTTATTATCCTTTAAAGGGAGCAGGGGAAACCTCTCTGGCAGCAACCAGAGGAGTTTAAGAGCAGTTATGCTCAGGCAGCCTTTGAAGCCACTGAGGTAAATGGGATGGGGCTGGAGATCCTAATACTGCTAGTGTCCTAACCAGAGGCATTTCTGGCTTAAACAGGCAGCCAAACATCTGTTTTCATTCTGACAGCAAGAGTCTTGCATTGGGAAACAGATAAAAACCCAGGGAAACCGATAAAAATCTGGTTTATATTCAGCCCCGTCTACTGTTGGTTGCGGCAAAACCCATAGAGAGCCCTAAAACTGCAGAATCTGTGCTTATTTCACCTTATGTCAGTGATGCTTGGGAGAAGGGGATTTCTGGAGGAGGATTTTTGCACACAGCAATCAGACTCTTGTACTCACATCCATTGTTGCAGATAAACCCAGGGCACCCTTTGCCACACAACAGGCACCTGGGGGAAGCCCAGTGCCACCTGTGATCTGTAGCCACAGGGTGGGCACCCCGCAGCCAGGATGCAGCCCAACTCAGCATCAGTGCTGGCACAGCAAGGAGCTGCGCAGGACCCGTGGGGCACAGCAAGCCTGGGAGACGTGGAGGAGATTGTACTGGGACTGTGGGCATTACTGCGGGCCTCTGTGAAGGGGGCTCACAACTAGAGGCATCCAAATTCCTGGCATAAATCACCACGGGACACCTGAAACCTCGTGCCAGCTGCCCGGCTGCCCAACGAGAAGTGTGACAACGGCATGTCCAGAGCGAGGACTCCAGATCTGACGTCTCTCCAGAGCAGGAGCACAGGACCGGGCTCCCCAGGAGATGCGCTGGGCTGAGCACACCTTCCCTTTTGCAAGGCAGAGCCACAGATCGATGCCCCCACGCCCACGGGAAGTCACAGCTCAGCCGCACAGCCCGTCTGCACGACCGATGGTGACAGTCTGCCACCGTGCAGGGAAAAGAGGGAAGAGGCTGCAAACAGGGATCTTCCACGCACAGGGAAGCACCCCGGTAAAATCCGCCCCCGACAGCAGTGGCAAGGCAGGACGCCCAGCAGTACCCACGTCCCCTGGTGCACATCAGGGGCGCAGGTGGGCAGCGTCCCTGCCACCGGGCTAGGAGAGGGAAAGTCTCGCTCAGAACATGTTCGGCACTCCCAGGGAAACCTGCCCCCTCCTCACGGCTCCGGCTGTGCCACCTCGCCCATGGGCTATGTCCCCTCTCCCACACTCGCATTCTGAGGTCGACTGCAAAGGGGACGTGTTTCCAAGGTGGAAACGGGAGCATCCCGAGCCTCCCCAACACTTAGCCCTGCCAGGAGGCTGGAAGGACTCCCCGTTCCCTGCGGAGAACCGAGCTCCAGCACGATGCTCATCCTCCAGCCAAGGCCTAGCGGGGAGCATCCCCGGGAGCGGGACGGACCCCGTGGGGCGAGACACCCGCACCCTGAGCAGCGGCAGGCTCTGGGCATGCCCTTCGGGGCTCCCCCGTCCCACGGGTCCCTCTCGGAGCTCCCACCCCGAGGCCAGGTTCCCCGAAGCCAAGTTTGGTCCAAGAGCAACAGAAGCTTCTCCCGCACCAGCCCGAGCAGCCGGCTCCGCTCTCCCCCCACCACTGGCTGCGTACCCGGCTCCTCGCCACTGCGGCCGGTCCCGAGCGGGATCCCGGCCCTCGCCGTTGTCCCGCCGGAGGGCTCGGCGGGTGCGGGCGCAGCGGGGAGCGGAGGGGAGGACGAGCGGCCGGCGGAGGGGCGCAGCCCGGGGCAGCCCCATCCCTGCAGCATCCGCTGGCGGAGTGGCGAGGGGGCGAAAGCGGGAAGCCGATGCCCGGTGGGACCGCAACGGGGGAAACTTGCGCCGCGTCCAGAGCCCGGCGAGGCGATACCGGGCGGAGGAGGGGGGATGCTCGGCGCCGCGCGGCGGGGGCAGCGAGGCCCCCGGGTGCCGCCGGCGTGCCTTACCTGCCGGGCCGCTCCGGAGGCTGCAGTCCGCGCCGTAAATCCGTGTGCCGGGTGCGGAGCCGGGTGCTGCGCCGGGCGGGCGGGCGGGTGCCCCCACCGGGGCCGAGGAGCCCCGGCCGCCCGGCGCTCAGCCCAT
>NW_024581108.1:2048286-2173247 GCF_017639235.1 Corvus kubaryi | reverse complement strand
ATGCCGGGAACCGGGGGTTCTCCACCGCCATCCTGCAGCCGGGGTCCCCCATCCCCGCTCTTGGCACCCGGGAGAAACCCGTCCTCCGGGATCCCGTCCTTTTGTCGCTGGGTCAGGGACTTGTCCAAGACCTCGGGACAGCCGAACCCATCCCTGGGACCGAAGAGCAGCATCAGAATCCAGAACCCTTGCCTTCTTCCTCCTGCCTCCATCCCTGGACGCTGCGGTCGGTCCCTGAACCCCGGAGTCCTCAGCGCCGACCTCTGGAGCTGATGCCGCTCCCAGAGCCCAGGACTCCCTGTCACTGCCCTGGGGAGCTGTCAGCCCCAGAGCCCGGGACGCTGGGTGTCTCCTGGCTGTGCCCCAGGTATGGCTCAGCATCTCTAAGGGGAAATGGAAAGGGGGCTGCCCAGACTTTTCCCACACCACATAGCCTGCCCCACATCCCCCATGGCAGAGGTTCCACAGCATCCCACGGGTAGCCCAAGTCAGGCTCAGGTATCCATTTTGCAGTGCCCCTCCTGCCACAGCTCTGAACTTCCTACCTCTCCCAGCCCTGCCTAGGCGCAGGTACGATGCTTCACCGGCAGCATTGCTGCAGCAGCTCCAACCTCAGAGGCACTGAAACCACCCTGTCATAGGTGGGCTTTGCGTGTGGGTGACGGGGATGGGAACTGATGCTGCAGGAAATCTCTTAACTCCACAGATTTGGGCTTTTGACAGCACTGGCTGAAGAGTGGAGAGCCCTGTCCTAAACATCCAGCTTCAGTTTGAGTGTTTTCCTGGGGTGCAAAACCAGTGATCCAGGAGAATTGACTCCTTGGTTAGCTGTCGTCATCACCAGGATGTGCAGCACTGGAAAGTGAGCAGAGGGACGCCAGCCTGAGCCCTGCTCGCACCCTCTCACCCGCAGGCTCACAGCGCTTCACTGAGAGGGAACCGCTTCACCTTCACACCTTACAGAGGGAAGAACTTTCCCTTCGTGGCAGCAGTGGGGGACCCTTCTGGGATGCAGAATTGTCTGGCCCAGAGGCTCCAACTCCTCCCAAGCTGCAGCTGCCCCTGTCATAGCTGACTGCCCCAGCTCCCTGATGTGGCTGCAGTTCTGAGACGCCAACTACTGGGATGCACTGGGATGCTAACTATGGGAGAATTAGCAAACCCAGAGAAACCAAGCACTTCTGGAGGTAAGGCCGGGAGGCTGCTCTGCACCAGGTCACCACACAGAAGGAGAGTGTCTTCACAGCCTCTTTCCTGTAGCTGAAGCAGCTCCAAATGAACAAACCCTGTGGAGTTATGGATGGGACTTTGTGAGAAGGGAGCCCTCCCAGGCAGAGGGATGAAAGCAGATTAAGGCTCCAAGTGTACTTAGATGAATATGAGCTTAATCCACTAACCAGATCAATCAAAGCTGCAAGTGATGCTTTTCCCCTGGAGTGTCTTGCTGTTCCTGTGCCTGATCACTGCAGGAAAAGAAGCTCTGCCTGGCATGTACAGCAGCTGCCCTCATACATCTGGACTCTCTTTATCTGTGCAAGCCAGCCACAACCCGAATTTCCAACCATATTAACAAGCACTGCTGTAGATTGCCATGAGGGACCTGTGTCCATGCCAAATATGGCAGGCAGGCCTCACTTCTGAGTTGGAGCACCAGCATGGTTGGAATGGGAAGTGTTGCAAAGCAGGGCAATTTGGAGATATCTCTGCGGTTCTGGTCACTTATCACACTTATGCTGAATTATGCTTCACTTACATGAACTCTAATGATGTTACTCCAGCAAGGCAAAGCCAGCTCTTATGCTAATTTGACTATTTGTTAGTCTAATAACTCTTACTTACATTTACTGTGCAGCTTAATATTATCAACACTTCTTAATTTTGGTGTGAGAGTGCTTTTATGGTGAATTATAACAGTAGAGGTTAAATTGCATAAATGCAACTTCCCAACAGGTCCATAACTGTGGAGTTTATAGCTGAAGAGATTTGTACATCATCACACCTGACCTTATGCACATCACTGGTTACTTCTGCATCAGGCCTTGTGTTTGACTTGGCAATCTCTACTAATTTATTCATCAAGGAGCATGTCTGTGTTTCCAGATCACTTGTGAGCCCTGCTGAACCCCCTGAGACTGTGTCTCTCCACGCCCTTTGCCCACAGGTCTACTCTGCCTCACCTCCCAAGTGCGCTGAGTGACAGGAGACTTTACAGAGCAGGCAGCACACAGCTCAGAGAGTTTAACTGTGAGTCACAGCTCTGGGTCATTTGAGCCAGTCCAGAACAAGGTTTATGGATCTTAAGGGTCCCTGTTTGGAAGCACACATTATTTGGTTGTCTGTGTCATAAATCTCCCCATTTATCCCGCTTGAGCTGGATGAATAATTGGAGAGAGGTTTGTGGCTAATTGATTTGCTGATCAGTGGAAAGGAGTCATGAATAATTTATTTGATGAATATTCCTCAGCCATCCGTAAAGCTGGTCAGTTACTGAAAATAATTAGTTGCAAACACTCAATTTTTCTGCCAATGGCTTCGTTCATTTGCAAGAGCACCTCACAGTTCTTGTCCTCCAGAGTGGGTCCCCACGGATTTCTCCTGGGCTCCGTGCAGAGGCTGTTCTTCAAAACAATTTGAGGACTTCATCATGGCTGTTCTGTCCATCTACTACTTTGTAGCTCACATAACAAAGTTCTCTTTTCCTCCCCGTGTCCTTGCAGGTACCGGTCCTCCAGAGCGCACAGAACTTTCAAAGTGGGATTCTGCTAACACCCTCCACTTGGGATCAGGACATTGAGCAGTTTTGCCATGGAAAGGGAAGATGCAGATGCATGTGTCTGTGACACCACCAGATCCTGGCTCTTTCTGCGTGGCACTTTTGCTGTGTTGGATTAGTCCCATACAAATCACCTGTGAAGCCAACCTTTGGAGCAGAGATGCTGCCTCACCCACACGGCTGGGCCAGCTAAGGGATGGAGCAAAGGGCTGGGACAAGCACAACAGAGGAGGAATATCCTACACCAGCCAAGCCCTAATTCCTTTCTTTAAGCATAAACCCTTAAGCAGACCACCTGCTTACCCTTAAGTGTGTCATTTTTCCCGTATCTGCACAAGTCCTGGTCCTCCGTTTGCAGGCATCCTTGCAGCACCTGGCACAGTAACCAGTCAAGACCTGCATGGCTGCTTCTTCTGGGTTCTAAAAAACAAAGGAGGAAAAAAAGAGACTCTTTGGTTTCTCTAAAATCACTGTTTATTTGCCAGTTCTTGCATGTTAAGATTTCTGAGAAAACAAATAATCTCCAGGGGCTTCTTGATGTTATTTGCCTTCTAGCAGAAATCCTATCAGCTTCTCCTGTGGTTCTCAGATCTGGCAGGGGCAGCTCCCCTCCCTCCTCTTTTTTCACCCCTAAACAACACGCAGACACCCTCCCCATTGAATTAACATCATCTTTCCCCTGCAATATCATGTTGGAGTGACTTCCTTGGCTCACAGTTGCAAATTTGGTCTCTGCCGTGCTGGGGATTCCGAGCAGCAGGAGTCAGGAGCTGCCTGGAGTGTATGCAATCCTGTGCCAGGCTGCACTTGTTCGGGAACGAGAATCTCCTCTTCCCGTTGAACGGGGTTGATTCAGAAACCCCTACAGAAGTCCTGCTGTGTTTAAGTTTAATGGGAATAGGACACTTAAGAGCACATGAGCTGTCCCTGATCGGGCGGGGAGAGCTCCCTCCCTGTCGGAAACCCATGAGTTTGTGCCAGCATCCGCAAGCCTTGTGTGGTTTTGGGGGGCGGTGATTTTTGTGGGAACTCAGCAGCTGCCCAGCCTCGAGCGGGGCTGGTGAATGTCCCGGAAGCCGAGCTGGCACTGCTGCGGGAGCCTCGGAGGGCTGCTGCTGCTGCTGCGGGCTGTGCCCGCCTGCTCGGCAGGAAGTCCACCGCCTGGGACCGAGGGGCTAATTGCATTATGCAATCTTTGTAGCCAGAGTCAGGACTTTAATTATGTCTTTCCTCTCCTTGCTGGCTCTCGGCAAAGTCACGTCGGCTCTGCTCTGTGCGATGCTCAGCCGTGCCTGTGAGAAAGTGGGATTGTTACACAGCGGGGAGGTGGGGACGGAGGCTGCACATCCAAGGGTTTGAAGCTTGAGTCCCCGCTTCAGGTGCTTACCCCGGTCACTGGTCACTGACGCCGGGCTTGGAATTTGCATGTGCTCCTTATGACCCAGAGAGAGGGGATGTGCGCAGCCCTGTGCCTCTGGGACCGCAGCTCCCTCTCGGAGCATCCCCCGCGCTAGGCTGCAGCAGCTCTGTTGCTGTGTGCAGCACACAAGGGTCGGGATGCAGCCCGGGACGCATCCCCACTCACAGCAGGTGCCAGGGGACCAGCCAACACCCCTTCTCCTTCCTTCTCTCGGGGCTGTCCTCCCCCGGGACTCTTGTTGCTTCCAGGGATGGCCAAACCCTGGCTGCTAGGGAGGGGGGCTGCCGGGGCTGCTCCACCACCTGGATTCACCGGGCTTTAATGTATTCCTCCCTTCCCCTTGCAGCAGATGCTCCGTGTAAATCAGCGCCGCAGATGAGCCGCGTCGTTCTGCACCAGCTGGGACTTTCGGCCCTGGAAGACTTTGCTGTGGCCTCCAATAAATACACCAAGACATCAATCCAGACTGAGCAGGGAGGGCAGTAGCTTCCTGCCGGCACACCCCACACACCCAGAGAGGATCCTGCAGCCTGTGCCAGGGTTGGGCGAGCCAGGGTGGTTCCCAGAGCAACGGAGAGGAGCTGTCTCGTGTGTGTGCATCCTTCCTGGGGGGAAAAGGGCTCTGAGAGAGACGTCCTGGATGCCCACCCTGCCTTGTCGCCTTTATCTTTGCAGCACTTTGGAGAGAGCTTGCCTGGAAGCAAAGCACTGATGCGTGGGTATTTTTCACCTTCAGATTTGCTGTTGAGCTTGTTTAGGTGGAGGATGGGCTTAATGGTCCAGGCTTAGCAGAAAGAAAGGGGAAAGTTTGCTCAAGACTACCTAATTGATCTTAATGAGACAGGAAGGGCTTTGTGCTGCAAACACCAGTGTTTGTTTTGTGAGTTTAATGCATTTTCTGTCTGGGTTTGATTACCCCGGGGAAGTCCTCTGGCCTAATAAACGGAGCCATAGGGAATTAGAACTGATAATTTCAGTTGCTGCTCTCAGCCCAAAACAGCGCAGCCTTCCAGGGGGGAAACAGAACTGGGGAAAAGGTAATTGGTATGGATTCAATTAGCTCCCAATTACCAGCCAGCTTTGGCTCTGGTGGGTGAGCAGCAGCCAGGGCTGGGTGCCGAGGGACACGGCACATCGAGTGGTGTCCTCCAGTGGGGTGACACCGAGCCCATTTGGGCACCCAATAGCGGAGCTGGTGCTCTCAAAGAGCCAGGAAACTTTGGATTTGCTGCTAATGATGAAAACAGTTGTTATCAGAGGGAAAATTCTATTTCAAACCCTGGGCATTTGGATCATGACTTTCCTAGAAAATGGTGTGATTTCTGCTTTCCTCTACACTGAAAAATGGAGCCACAATGTGGTTTTGTGCTTTTTATTGGTATCTCCTTAAATGGAAGGGGGGAAAATGACTTTGAATCTCACAGCTGCTGCTGAAAAGGTGGGTCTCTAGAGAGCAATGTTTCCACGGAGAGATTTCTTCGTGCCTGTTAACATCTGCCTATCCTCATGGGTTTCCTGGGGGAAAACCATATTCAAATCTGTCCCAAGCAAGAACTGGGACAAGGAGGTGCTGAACTCATGCTAGTGATGCACCTTGCTGCTGCAGTCATGACTGAGAAATGCCCCTGGAGATACCAAGACCTGGCATGTTCTTGGCAAGAACAGGGCCATGCCATTCCTGGTACCAGTCACTTCACTCTGGCTGAAGAACTCCACGCTCGTCCTGCTGGGCATGGCTGGCATGGGTCAGCAAGGACAGACCCTGCAAGTGAGGGACAGGCAAGGCAAGGCAAGGGAGGGCTTGGCAAGGCAAGACAGGGGAGCAGTAGGGGAGTCAAAGCACAGCAAGGAGGGGTAGGCAAGGCAAAGCAAGGCAAGGCAAGGTAGTGGAGGGGCAGGCAAGGAATGGTGCCAGAGGAAGGCAGACACACCTCCCACAGCATCCCTCCAGCCACTGGAGTCAAGTGAGGCCTTCCTATGGCAAGGGAAGGAGTTGGTGGAAACACAGCAGCTTCTTAGTGCTTCCTGCTACATAAGCAAAACATCACTGCAAGCTCTGCTCGCTTCCATCAGTAGGAGGGAAAAGAAAATGCTCATTTGTCTTCTTTTCTTCCCTTTCTTCCTTTCTTCTGTTTTTTACCTTTGCAAACAAAGCTCACTTTAAAGGGCCTCCCTCCCTGAAGCTCCTTCCCCTTGCTCCAAATCCATCCCTGTGGGATGCAGCATGCGGCCAATTCACAGCTCTGCACAGCTGTAGGGACAAGGCAAAGCCACCTCCCCGTTGTCCCCAGCCTGTCCTCGCTGCTCAGCCACCTGGCAGAGACATGCCAGCACCCCAGGGATAGGGAGAGCCCCGGGGACAGGGGCTGAGCAGTGCCGAGGGGCTGAGTCACAGGGACGCCATGCCTCTGCATCCCAGGGAACGTCATGGGAAGAGCAGAGAGGGAGAGGAAGATTATTTATAGCCGCAAGAGCAATTATACGGAGCTGGTGTAGAGGAGCTGGCAGGCTGCTGGCTGTGCAGGCACAGTCAGAGCAGTGGGATGGGGGGCTGGGAGCTCATGGTGGGATGGAGGGAAGGGCTGTTCCTGACAGGTCATACTTGACCAACTGGCTGGCTGCACTCTGTAGAAAAACCAGGCATAGTCCCTGTCCATCTCTGCCTTTTTCACCTGAGCACAGCTCTGGGTTCCAGTCCCCAGCACCCCATCACTCAACTTCCTTCAGAGCTTGGAAAATCCCCTTTGCTGCTTTCTTGCCCCCTTGGACCAGAGATTTGTTCTGCTTATCGCTTCTGCTTCCCAGATCAATTTGCCGCTTTTCGCATTGGTTGCTGTTTATTTTCCCCCTCTGCCTGTTGGTGGATTTGGGGTTTTTATTGCTAATTACTCTTCCTTCTCCTCTGATGGGGAAAATACTTCCCAGTCCATTTTTAACTGATGTTAAGGGCATTAAACAATATTTATTACAGATAAACATTTTTAAATCAGTCCATCTGGACAGGCTGCTTTAGCTTGCAGCCCTTGTCAGAGGCTAGTGATGCCCTGAAATACTCTCTTGTACCCAAACCTGTCAAGGCTGAGACAAGGCACAGTCTCACTGTGCAATTTATGGTTGGAGACCAAATGGCTGTATAGGGAATGCACGGCTGGAGACCGTGTGGGCGAGACAAAAGCTCCCTGCAGAAGCCCAGGCAGCTGCAAAGTTGGGCTATATTTAATTTCAAATGCCTGGAGGGTTCCCGTTTGATTTCTGGGAGGATTTCAGACTGAGAGCTAATAGGGATATAGTTGAGGTACATCTAAGGCTCCTTGCAAACAGCGTACAGGCACCCGCTGAGCTTTTCAGGAGAAGCTGGGATGGTGCTGACTTCTCTGCTCAGCAAGGAGAAGTCCCAGCCAGGAGGAATGCCAGGGAAAGGGAGGTTGCAGAGGCCATGGTGACTCCAGCACCACGTGATCCCCAGGCAGGGCAATGGGCACTTCAGCTCTGGCCGGACAAACTGCCCAGAACAGCTTTGGAGGCAACTGGTGGCCTTTTGATGCACTTTACAAAGAGACAGATGATTCAGGCCCAGAGCTGTTTGGATCACAAGAACTCCTCTTTGGGGAGGGAGATCCATCAGCTGAGGTTTATTAATCCAAAATCCTGGCTGAAGCTGTGAGGTCAGCCAAGCCCTGCAGCTGCTGGCCTTGCTCCTTGGTCAGCTTGTCAAGGCACAAGCCCAGGAAGGCTCTGCACATCATCACTCCTGTCCCTTGGGGGTTTTACAGTCATTGGAAAACTTTAAAAAAAGAGGTTGGGAAATCTCACCAAACTGTGTTAGAAGGTTGCAAGCCCAAGCATCAGAAATTAGGCAGGGCTAGTTTTATGCTAGTTGGTTTGACCTCTGTTCTTCCTCCATCTACATTACCATGAAGTGTTTAGTTAAATGATCACTTACTCCTTCCTCCTGGGGCTTTTCACTTGTTCCAGTGCACATGGAGCAAAATTAAAGTTGTGCAGCAACCACAAATCTGGCCTTTCCCAACATTTGAGTACTTATCTCGTTGTCTGAGCAACGTTTTTTAACAGAGCTTATTTGTCTGTAGGATCTTAAATAATTTGGTGTCAGTTCCATTCCCACTGAATTCACTGGATAATTAGCTCCTGGTTTTAAGTGAGGAGCACATGGCATCGTTACCTTGTCTCCCCAAATGCGAGGCTTTGCGTGTCATGGGGTTTTTATATTAAAGCAGCCTGGCTGGTAAATGCCTCAAGAGGCTCTTGGTTCACATGCTGCAGACCAGGCTTCTACATTAAAAACCCATTTCAAGTTCCCCAGCAAAATGTGTGAGTCAGAAAAGTTAAATTGTGTTAATTCTGTCTCGAATGTCCCAAGGATAAGCAAGGCCAGGATGCGCTCTTGGGTTCCATCCCCTCCTCTGTGCTAATGTGCACTAATTTTCCTGGGGAGCTGGAGATATCGCTGTCGAGCAGGGCTATTACAAATAGGTTACTGGAGCCTTGTGCAGGGGAAAATGGGTTTATTTTCTGCAGAGAGAATGGTGAATTTGCATCTCAATGAATGCTTTTTCCTTAAAGGAATTTTCCATTATAGGAGAAATAAATTCTTCTTGTGGGTAAACTGCTTCAACCACCTCACCTGTGGGATGTGTTTTCCCAGACCTTGCAGCCTCATCAAGGAGGTGCTGGCGGGGAAGCCCTGGCCTGGCCAGAAGGTGCTGTGAAGAAGGAGGGAGTGAAGCCAGCCCTCCGTGCTCTGTGATCTGGCTGCACTGCACAAGTGGCTGGGCTGGAGATGACTTCTCTGATGGGCAAAGCTACCTGATGTCTACCTGAGGCTGAAAATATCACAGCAGCTGGAGCCATGGGGGGCCAGAGGGAGGGGGGGTGGGAATTTTAGCTATGGCTCTGGAAAGGAGCAGATAATTGTGGTGGTGATGAACTGCATGAATCATTTAGAAGGATGTAATCTCGTGCCATATGTTATGTGTGAGTACGTGGAGAATGTGTCACATCCATTAGGACAATGATTGCACAGTTCATCTTTTTTTGGAAAAAAAAATTCAAAAATCATTCCTAGACTCAGCAGCACTTGCAGGGCAGAGCTAGTGTTCCTGCAGTGGAGAGACTGGGTACCGAGGGCAGGCAGCTGAGGAAGCATTAGTCTGTGTCAAAGAAGAAGAGAAAGAAACATCTGGGTGGGAAGGAGGGAGAGGAGAGGAAATACTGCTTCAGTAGGCCAAGAGGGCTAAATAAAACATGAACCTTTCCCTGGGCATCTTCAAGGAGGTCAGGATGGATGCCGAGCCCTGGGTGTAGGAAAGCCAAAGGCTTTGGAAGACTCACATCTTCCCCATTTCCAGCCAGCAATGCTCCAGACTCTGAATTTTGTTAAGGCTTTTCTGTGAGATAAAAGCACCCCTGCTTCTAGAGATGCCCCCCTTGCTAGGTAGGGCTCTGCGGCCATGAAGTGTCCCTGCCCTTCTGCAGCTCCCTGGAGTGCTGTGCTGGAGAGCCCTGGGGAGCAGGATGGGTGACACAGGCACGGCTCTGTCCCCAGAGGACCTCACGTGCGGTGGGGCAGTGTGTGGCTGGTAGCTCCTGTGGGCAGCGTGTCCAGCAGGGATGGCCACACTTGTGGCCGAATTGCCTTCCCAAGGCGTGCTGGGTGCCAAGGCTCCGGCCAGGAATTAGTTTTCATTAGCAGTTTTCCAGGCTTTTAGGCAGCCAAGCAGCCATGCCTGAAAGACTCTGGGGTGAGCTGTCATTACTGCACAAAGGTAGCTAAGCTCCCAAATCCTATTAGTGCAAAGGAAAGAGACACTGAGAATGACCTGAGGCAAGGCAGAATCCAGCTGCGATGCCTGGGAAGGGCAGTATCTCCTTCCCTCACATCTCTCACCCCACACCAGCAAGGCTGATGGTTCTTTCTGCCTCAGGCAGCTGACCTGGTGCAGCCTGCATCCTTCCAAAACTACCTGATCTCTGTGGTACCCACCATCCACACTGGGACTGCCCTTACCACCCACCTCCTGACACCATTCCCCAGGCTCCTCTGTCTGCTCCTCCCTCCACAAGTGCCTTTATACACAGAGGAGCTAAAACCCAGCCCCAGGCTCCCCCATCAAGCAAAGTCCTGGCTCTCCTGCTGACTAACATTGGCTTGGCATGTGAAGGTTACTGTGCAAATTACCTATTTTTAGCCCCCCAAGTTTTTGCAAGACACTTGATTCAAGCATTGCATGACATTTCTATTTTTAAAAAATAATGCTGCCTTATGTCAATGAAGCTTAAGTCAAGAGGCAGAAAAATTGGCCAGGCTGGAAATTGCCATGAGCAGGGAGTCATCACCTGTGGCTGCTGCCACCGAACCAGGGAGGCCTCTGGGATGTCCCAAACCATGGGCAGGGGGCAATGCCAGGCGATGAGCAGTGCCCAGGATGGTCCTGTGAGCATGCACAGGCCCTCACACACACACACACACAGATGCTCGATGGGTCAGGGGCACATTTTCACTCTCCAGGAGGCAGAAGGAGGGCTCTGGTGCACAGCCTCTCCTGTCTTGTGCTGCCCATCCCACTGCAGCAGCTTCCTGCCCTTTGTGCAAGTCCTGCCAACAGCACTCACTGAGATACTTCAGATTTCACGGGTCTAATTCATCCCCCCTGCTCCTCCTCCTGTCCAACAGCATAAGCCCATAAGGCTTTTTAAAGTGCTGCAGCATCAAGACACCTTCAAAGCAACACATTCCCTGCAGCAAGCAGGCACCAGCTCCTCTTCCCAAAAATCACAGCAGTGAGAGATGCTGAATCCCTCCCAAAATCCCTCCCTGTGGGACAGGGCTCTGCTGAGCTCCCACACTGTCACCTTCCACTCTCCAGCACTGACTTTTAGGTCCAAAGGGCTGAAAATAGTCACGAAAAGGAATGGTGGGCTGACTTTTGTCTTCAAGCAACTTTCCTACTTCTCAGATTTCCTGCAGTGTCCCTTGGACCTTTAAGTGATAAACTGCCAAAAAAAAAAAAGCTAGTGGGGTTTGCATTTTTGTTTCCCTCTTCGTGGCAGAGCATTGCAAAGGGCTTAACAAGGCAGCCCACATGGCACAGTGGAGCAGTGTCTGCCCTGCATCTCAGCTCCTAAACTGGGGAGACTGGGAAACTTTTCATCCACCAGAAATTCCAGCAGAATTTTGAAGAAGAAAATGCCATTACCCAGGAGGGACCGTGACTGTGACTGGAGATGTAGAGCAAGGAAGGACCAGCTGGGAAGTTGCCAAGGAATTGCTTGCTTGTCAGAGACATGCAGGGCTTCCTTTTGGGTCCAACACCAGACCAAGATTTTGGGGAGCAGATGCCGATATCACACCACCCAGAGCCCTTTAACTTTGCATTTCCCACCTGACAGTGCAGTTGGGGCTGGAGAGGGGATGAAAAAAGCACAGCCACGTCAAGTGAGCTTTCTGACACTTTCTGCATGTTATACTCTCTGTCAAGTGATTTTCACCCCCAGCAAGCTCGAGGCAGCGTGGTGTGCAGTGAAGAATACAATAAAATTGAATTATTCTGGCGCAAGAAATTTTCCTCCTCCCATTTGTCAAGCTTTCTGCATCTCATTGCAGAGCAAAGAAAAATCACCCAGCGATCCATCAGGAAGGGGAAAAAACATAAAACCTCCCCAGCTGGATGGCACTGCATCTGAGCAGTCCCTGGGGTGCTCAGGCTCCCTGCCAGGTTCCTGGATTTCCCCCAGCCCGTCTCCCTGGAGTTGTGCCCCTCTGTCCCCAGTGCCAGGTGATTTCTGACAAAGTACTCTTCAGCAGAACATCGGCTGAGTGATGCGGGACAGTCCCAGGTGAGGCTGTTTCTAGGGGCAGGTTTCCATTGCCCCCAGGGGGACTGGAAGTAGGGTGGTTTTGTAGAGGTTGTGCTCTCTGAGCTCCCCCTCTGCATGCAGCGTGCCAGGGAACTCAGCTGCAAAGATGAATTTCATATTGATTTCTATAGCTCTGCCAAAATTCTTTATTAGGGAGCTGAGCAGCACACAGTGATGGAAAACTTCAAGAATGGCTTGAATTGCTGAAGGATTTTCTGAAAATCCAGGAGAAACTGGAAAAGACACTGAGGAGGAGGAAAGTACTCTGCTCTAAAAGGGACAAATGGGGAGATAAAGACTTTTGCAGGCTACGTGTTTCTTCTTTCTTCTGAAGGGAAATTATACCCAAGTTCACATCTCCAGAAGCTTTTGATGAAATAGCAATTTTTGATTGAATGACTGCATTAAAAGGTGTCCCGCCAACTCTATTCTGCTTTAGCACATCTGTTTTATCTGTGAACACAGACCAAGGAGTTTCTTTCCACTCCCTTTTTATTTTTTGGGGACTAGAAAAGGTCAAACTCATAGTCTGTTTGAACTTCATAGAAGAAGCTGTATTGAACTTAGCAGATGTCATCGGGGCGAAGGAAGCAGCAAGACGTGGCTCAGGGGCTGGATGGGTGAAGGGCTGGGGAACAGGACAATTCAGCCCTCAAGGCAGGGCCAGGAGTTGGACTTGATGATCCTTGTGGGTCCCTTCCAACTCAGGATATTCCACAATTCTGTGATTCTTTAAGTAGAATATCAGCGATGCCAGAAAACTTCATCCTTTCCTTGCAAAGGGCCAACTTTGCCTCCTAAGAGTTTTTTCCCTGCCCACCCTTCCAGCTCCCAGTGCCTCCTGCAGTGCAGTTCATCTCTCTTTGAGCCGAGGCTGCCTGCACTCTGCCAGCTGGCAGGAATTCCCTTTGACAGCCCAAACCTGTCAGCAGCCAAATACCTTGAACTCTGGAAGGTATCGATATAGACATTAAAGAAAAATAAAGGGGCTGTCCTTCCAAAGAATTTATTTCCTTTAAAAAAAAAAAGTCACAAGCCTTTTTTCTGTTTAAAAAAAAAAAAAAGAATTTAAAAGTCAGTGGTTTTTGGTTTGGTCTGTGTAATGCTGTTCTTAAAAATTGCCTTTCAGAGAGGTGCTTTGCCCTCACCCAGTGATGGTACCCAGGGCTCTGCCTCAGCACCTCTTTGGTTTCTCTGGGTGCAGAGCTGGACAAGTCAACAAATTTCTGCTCTTTTTCTCCTCTGATAATTTTGAAGAGTAGGAATGACCTGTCATGGTTATTTTGTGTCATCGTCAACAAAACAGAACACTCCTTCCGCAGCTTGCAAATAGCAAATAACTTAATAATGTCATACCATTATGCAGCAAACCATTTCCTTGACTCTTAAATGAAAGAGGCTTTCCAATATGACCAGTTTGTCACTATCCTGTATGGTTTTCTTTGAATGAATTCTACTGCTTCCAGTTAAAAAAGAAAAACAAAAGATTATTGGGGGCAGGCGGAAGGAGGGTGTCACTGAATGCTTCACCATTTTTTTCTCTTTTTTTGAGAAGCAGGAGACAAATCCAACTTTCCAAATTGTCCTCCAAGACATTTGGCCAAAGCTTTCCCCTGCTCCCGGGCAGCATTGCTCAGGAACCCCTGGCTGGGAAAGCAATACCAGGAGCTTTGCTGCTGCCTTCCATCCCCTCCATCCTCTCCCTGCTCTCTCCCAGACAGCTGTGGAGAACTGCTGCTGCTTCTTGGCAGTCACAGGCACGCACAGCACAGGAACCTCTGTGCCCACCAAACCCACTCTCAGATAAGCAAGAACTACACATTAATCTAATTATAAGTGTCCTGCAGGAGCAAATATTTAGCTAATGAAATCAAGGTAAGGAAAAAAAGAGCTTGTTCAAAATAGAGCTGACCAGGCTTTATAGAAATGACATCCTTCCCAAAAGCAATGTCATTGCCTGAGCTCGTGGAGATGTCGTGTCCCCAGCCTGGCCCCTCTGGCTGGCCAGGTACCTCAGCCAGCTGGACACTGAGCATGAGGGACCTCAACACCCTTGTGCTCACAGAGCAGGACCAGTTAGGCCCACATGACAGAGGTGACATCTGGGAAGCACAAACCTTTCCAAGGCTGCCACAGCCAGAGTGCCCCAGCCCCAAGAAGCCATGACCAGAGTCAGAAGGGGGTCTGCCCTGGTGCTCAGCCCCCAAGCATCACCCAGAGGTGCCAGCACCTCCCCTGGGGTTATCCCTATTGGGCTGTGATTTCTCTGGGTATTTCATGTTTCTCTGCAGCCCCAAATCACACCTCAGTGAGGATTAAAGAACCATTTCTCTGCCACATTCCCTGCAGGTCCAGTTCTCTGCATTCCTCACAGACCCCAGGCAACAAATGAGAGGGACTGTCCATAGGGACAGCAAGAGCAAAGCCTTTCTTACAGAACTGGCCTTAACTGCACACTAAATTTGGGTTAATTATGAACACATGCTCCAAGATAAAACTTGAAGGAAGAGCTGAGCATCAAATACACAATGAATCTAATTAACGTGAACACAGCTAATTAGATTTGAATCTGTTCTCAATATTGCATGTGTGCTCGAAACTGCTGGCTTTATTGGAGTAATTAAAAAAGTTAAATAGGGTTGGATTCACAAATTCAGCAGCCTCAACGATTTCTTTTTAGGCATGTGGTCTTTCCGTATATTGTTTTGTTTTATTTTATTTCTTGAAGAAACTATTATTTGTGGATCATTTGTTCCCCCAGAACTTGACAGATTTGAATTCCCGGAGCTGCTACTGCTGCTGCTCTTGCACAGAGAGACAGGGATCTGCAGGAGGAGCCATTTGGCACATCCATTTAGGTGAAAAAAATGTCTCCTGCCTGGGAAATTGCCTGCAGAGAAGCAAGGGAAGGAGCCCAGCAGCTGTTTGGGCAGACAGCTTGGGATGGTCAGATCCAAACTTGGCTCCCAGGGGTTTCCCAAGGTTAGGAATGATGGAGCTCAAGGCCAGACTATCCTCCCTGCCATGAGCCTGCCACACTCTGGAGGTTGGGCCGTGTCTGCTGAGCACATCTGGGCAGCACTGGGAGGCAGTGGAAGCATCCCAGGGCCAGCCCAAATTATGGGAATTGGCATGGGGCAGCATTGCTGGGGGATAAAAGGCAGCTCCAGGCTCACGGGGATATTTTAGTGATGGGAGTTGGGTTGGGAATGTAGCACAGGCTCTCAGGAAGAATCAGCAGCTGCTGTAAGGTCCTCACACGAGCTCTGGGAGGCTGGAGGGGGAGAAGCTGGTGAATTTATGGCTGAAAACATGATGCTTTGCTACTTCCAGTGATACCTGAAATGGTGAGCACCTGTGGGTTAAGCAGCCTGCTGGGATAGCCCCTCTCCCCGGGAGGGAGCAACCAAGGGATGAAGCCTCTTGGAGCCCCTCTAGGCTGAGCCCACAGATGAGGGTGCTCCTGAAGAAGGGCTGTGTGGGATAGTTAGCAAATTCTACTCGTCCAGCCCAAAGCCCAGCGCAGCTCCTGAGGTCCCTTGCAGTCTGCTGCTAGTGACAGAGAGGGGCTCTGTACGCAGTGGAAGTACATGTGTTAAATAAGATGTGTCACTTATCTTAGAAAGGCTCAGCCCCCTGATGAAATTGGACTGAGTCCTTAAAGCTGTTTCTTTGACAATTTTTCTGTTTTTTCACATCAATTCTAAAGGTGAGACATTTTTAAAGGAATTGTGCTTTTGGTCTCTGTTTCATGCTTCTTACTCCTGCTGCTGTTTTTCACTGTCACATAAAGACTGGTCTGGTTAAGGCTCCTGACAGTCTCTTTATAGCTGGAAATCCACTGCAGTGGATGCTGTTGGTTAAAGGTCGCCCTTGTGATCTCATCCTCTGATCAGTGGATCCAGCCTGGACCAAAGCCCTGCACAAACAGTGTGCACAGTCCCTGATCTGCAGTTCATGCCCCATTCCTGCTGCCTCAGGAGCCTCCTGTCTGCTTCTGAGGTCTGGTTTTGTTGTGTTGTACCTGGAGGAAAAATCATATTTTTGTTCAAGCGCAGTGTTTACAAAGCAGCAGAAATGAACAGGGTGGGGGAGATGCAATGGAAACTTGCCTGGGAATTTTGGACACTAGCACACCCAGCAGAGGCAGTTGGCTTTACTTAATTAAAATGATCATTGTGCTGAAATACCTAATTAGATTCAGGCACCTGTAGCCAGACAACCACAGTATAATGCATTGGCTCTCATGGCAGCGATGTCGCTGCTGCACTCAGCGCTCCCTCCTGGCACCGCGTCAGACGGATGCTGTGGTTCACTGGGCTTCTGCACGTGGTGGGCCCTTCTCAGGGGCAGCCCTGCGGAGCAGTTTTCCAGCGTGGAAAAAAAGGAGCTTGGACCTTTTGTGTGCGCCTTTCAGCCAAAGCACTCGAGGGTTTAGCTGATCAAGAAAGATCTTCAGTCACCACCCTGGTAGCAAACACTCAATGGCCGCTGAGACAGGCCCTAGCAGCAGCCATGGGTTTCAGGGAAGTTGGGGTTTTAAAACTCCCAGCCCCAAGGTCAGAGGCTGAAAAGGTTGGATTCACAGGATATGTGTCTTGTTGGGAATGCTCAGCTCATACAAACATCTCCAGGATGCAAGGAGCTGGGGCGGTGTGCTGGGCTGGTCACACATGGTCCTGGGGATGGAGAGTGGTCTGAAGTGGCCATGGCATGTGGCTACATGCAGACCCTTGGGTTTGTGTCGCTGCCTGCCATCACAGTGCAGAGCTTCCTTCTGCCTCTGGCAGCAGATCCCAGGGCCTGCAAGCTGCAGCAGTGGCTGCCTGTGCAACCCTGTCATTGCACACAGACCTTCACAGCACCCTGTGTTGCACCCTGCAGACCCTCCAGACCTCTCCCAAGCTGGGAGAGGGGTCTCCAGGGCCTGGTTTGAGTGGCTGAGCTCAGCCAGCTCTGTCAGGCCACGTGTATGGGAGCTGGCTGGACTCAAGACCAGGAGATTGCCAAGTGCTGACATGCAGCTTTATCTTACAATTCATCTGGAGGCAGAGGGAGCTGGGAGTTAATGAAGCTGGCTGTGGATTTAGAGGGGTGAGGATTGCTTGTGTTCCGTTAATGGGCATGAATCACCAGTGATGGCTTCCCATTCCTTACTGTTGGAATGCAAAGGGCTCCCCTGCAGCCCCCTGAAGCCCCTCATGAAGTGCCATAAGGTCATGATGCAGCTTTTGGGCCTGGCATGCTGCTGCAAGGAGGACATCCCCATCTCTGGGGATGCTGCAGCAACCAGGGCACAATTTTGTGTGACAGGAAGGAGAGTGACACCCCTGAGCTGCTGGAACAATTTTATGAGTCACCACGTCCTGAATTTCACTCCAGCCCACCCATCTGTCATGACTTGGCTGCAAGACAGAGCGGTGAATGAGTGATCTTCCCACACGGAGAAGAGCAGAAACAGACGGGAATCCGCCCTGTATTTTCAAAGTGGAGGTTTTGATTACCACGGAGCACAATAACTGACAAGTGCACTGTGGAGTAATTATTGTTGTGAAAGTAAAACCACCACCACTTGCCTTCGCACGTGCTGCGAGCACTGCTTCGGCAGCATGAGGAGCAGCCCCAAAGCGGGGATGTCTGCGCACAGCGGGGCAATGAATGCCTTTGGGGGGGAGGAACGTGGGGGCTAACGGGGAGAGGGAAACGTGGCCATGGAGCATCGAAGCCTTTGTCTCCACAGGGCGTGTGAGCTCCTCCGGGAACGCAGCCAGGATGTGGCAGGGCTCCAGCAAGAGATCCTGTAGATCATTGTAACGTGGCTGTGTCTTACAACCGCACAGTGTGCGCAAGAAAGGGGTGTCCAGATCAGCTGAGCTTTGTCCTTTCCGAGGCTGGGATTGATCTATCTCCCTGCTGGAAGCCCTCTGACAGCGTGGTGATGCTCACAAGCCCTGATGCTGGCAGCAGTGCACGAGGAAGCTGTGGTTTGCCCCTCGTGCCCAGCCCTCTCCCTCCTTTCAGCTGTGCAAATTGGAGTTATTGCCACAGTATTTTCCAGTCTTCTTGGAGCCAAAAGCACATCAGTACTTATTTTGTTTAATTTACGCTTAGTTTCCTGCATGGAGCTTCTTGCAGTTCTATCCCCAAAAATACGTTCGGAGGAAAAGGTCAGCTCTTCAGGGCCCAGCACTCTATAAAGCCCATAGTAAGGGAACATAATATAGCAGATAGAGCAAAATTGGTTTCTCTGTTACTGAAAACCTCTCAGGTCACTGGCTTGTTTGCTAGGCTCTGAGTAAATAATTTCTCTCCATTTCAACTGTTTCCCAAAGTACTTCCCACAGGGTGCCCAGCACCTCCACTGCCCAGCTCAGAGCTGCAGGGTGCAAAGGCCTTGCTCCCAAGTCTGGCAATAGGATATAACTGGGTTTGGAAATTGTATTTGACCCTCCTTGCTCACAAAGGCCTTGCTAGAGGCAAAGTGATATTTCTCTTCATTTCTTGGTGAACAGCTCACTCAGTCATTGTTACTGCTTGGGTAGTACCAGGCAATTTTGGAACCAGTCCTTGTCCAAAGTCCATTCCATTTCAGAGAAAATCAAACTCTGGCTGTTTTCTACCAATTGTGTTTCTGGCTTGTGAGGAGGCATTTCCAAACAGAGATCTTTCCCCTTGAATGCTGATGAATACTGGGGTTTACAGAGCCATCAGAGACCTTCCCAGAAGGTTCAATGTACTGGGCTTTTTTAAAGGGGGTGGGGGAGAGATTATTTTTTTCCTCTCCTAGCTTAGGCATCCTTTTCAAACTAGCAGAGGGTAGGATGGCTCCCAACTCCCTTATGTTTCTGCACATCATGCTGAGACACCCAAGGGCACCTTGCCTTTCCCATGAAAAAGAAGCTGGTCCATCTTCCAGTGACTGCCAAGCTGGGGAGAGGTGTACAGGGAAGTTGACATGGACCTGTGTGGCTGGGGGAAAAACTGGTTGTCAGGCTGAGTCCTGTCTCCTGAGAGGCTGGGTAAAACCTTGAACTCATATTCAAGAAGCGTCCAAACACAAATATGTTATCAGCCAGCTTCCCTCCCTAAACTCATTTGCAGAAATTAATTTCAAGAAGCATTCTGGAAAAAAAGAAATTCTTACTGTTTCAGTGACCAGAGATGTAGTTAAAAAAAAAAATTCTTATTTCACATTGAATGGAGCACTTGATTCAACTCATAAGCAAACACATTGGTAAGTACTGCAGAACAAACCCATTCTCATTTAAATTTAGCTTGATTTCTAAATGAAACATTTCTAACAGATCGCTGGAGTCTCTCAGGATTGTTTCTATTTAACATTATGACTTAGCAACGACCACATTTGGTGAAAGGAAAAACACTTTGCCAAATGTACAGTCATTTAGGCGAGCCTGAAATGGTGAACAGCCTCTAAACAGATGGCCATGTTTTCTGAGCCTTGTTTGGGGCCCACTGACACTGAGGTTGAGCTGTTGTCCTGGATGTTTCTTCCAAGCATGGAGAGGTCCCCGGTCTTTCTCTCCATCCATGTGAGGTTGGGTGATGTTTGGGCAAGACATGGAGGCAGGGGACTAGTCATGATGGGGAGGGCTTTAAACCTCTTCCCCATTTCTCCCCCTGCCTCCCACATCCATAAATTATTCACTTCATTGCAGAGATCTCATGAATTATTGATCTCAAATTTGGTGTCTCCTAGCAACATGTTTACTTATTCTACTGCCATCCTTGTCCAGTCTCTTGGACACAGGGGATGTCTCTGGCCCCTCTCCCACTGGCTCCCCTCGCTCCCCCTGCCCAGAGCCAGGTGTCACAGCCAGGCTGAGCCCTTCTCTCTGGCTCTGTGGGGGACATGGGAAGAGTTTGCCTGAAGCTCTGAAGTCAAACTCTCTTCTAAGGGCAAAACCTGTGGGCTCTGTGCCATTCCAGGAAGAGTCAGTGCTACACTCCACAGGGGATGCTCCTGTCTGTCTTGATCTGGATCAGCTGCTCCAAAGCTGCTCCCAGAGCCCAGATCACTCTGTTTGAATCTGGAAGTTGCCTCTAGGAGTTTCCTGCCTCTTGAAAAATAGGGAAAGAAGGATCAAGGAAAACAAACCAGCAGGGATGAACCTTTTCAAAGAGTGTAGCCGGAAGGGAAAAGAGACCCCAAAATCACCTCTGTCTTGTAGCAAACTCTTCTGTTTGGTCATTTCCCTGGGAAAGCAGATGAGAAGGAGCTTTGCAGCATCTCCCAGCCACATCTCCATCTCTGCAGCCTGCATGGCAATTGCTGAAAACCTTCCTGCAGCTGGGGGGTGTGCAGGTGGGCAGCAGCTGGACCATCTCTGACAGCCCTGGGGAGCTGACCTCTCCATCCAGCTGTGTGGGGGTTCCAGAGGAGGCAGGGTGAGTGCTGGAGGATGGAGCCAGGCTTCCCTGCTCACTGCTGCTTCAAGCCATGCCTAGTTAGGCAGATCCTTGGCACAGTTCTCTGCCTGGATGCACCATGCTCAGATGAGTGGGATCCAAGATTTTTGGGACTATCCCTGTGCTGCATGAGGCTGGTGGCCACTGAGCAAGGGCAACCTTGCATCCCCATCCATAAAGGAGCTATATCCTTTATAGCTCCCCTCTGATCTTCCCTGTGCTTTAAGTTTGGGGCTGGTGTGGGTCTGGAGAGTGTACTTGCAGCAAGGCTTTCTTTTCAGCTCCTGCTGGAGCAGTCCCACACTCTGCAGTACCTGACTGAATCCCCAGTGCCCATGATAAGAAGGGGCTGATGCAGCCCCATGCTACAATCTGCTCTAAAATGCCACCTTCTCTCCCTATGTTTCATGCATAATTCAGAGGTTCCTCTAAAAATAAAGTTCCTCAGGTAGCCTCTGAAGACTGAGTAATTTGCCTCCCTGATCACGGGTGAGGTGAAGAGCTCTGCTCTCCCTTGGGGCCAGTTGTTTGAGGTCTGGCTGAGGTCCCAGCCCTGCACTCGCTGCTGGAGCAGCTCAGGGAGCAGAAACCCACCCGGCATAGCGCAGGATCACAGCCACTGCTGTGTGAGGGCATTACTGGGCTCTGCCTTTCTCTTTCTGCAGGGACAGCAGCCCATGAAAAACATCTACTGATCTTTTTTATTTTTTCCCTCGTTGTGTTGCCTTACTGGTGACCTGCAGTGACAGTAGTGCCGTGGGGGTTTCGGAGGACCATGTCATGCAGAGCAAGAATAGCAGAGGTTGTTTGTTAACAAGGCAGTGGCAAGGAGATGACTGCATCGGGCTGTTACATGGCGACTTACATGTGTATACACAAATGCCTGCTACCAAATCGAGGGCTGTGCAAGGTAGAATGCAGGACATCTGCCATGGGAATGTGTTTTGAGTGTGCTACATCACCCCCAACACAGGGTTTAATAGCCCTAGATCAGTTTTAATAAAAAAAGGAAAATCTTGGCCTTCCTCCAAAGCCTCCAGCTCCTCTCAGATATTTTGATGGTGTTCTGCTTTACTGAATCCAGGTATGCACCTAGGTCCTAATACGCAGTTAGTGCTTCATCTTTATTCATATTTAGTGGCTCTCAGTAAAACATTTAAAAGACAGGAAACTCTGCTCCCTCTTGTTTGTTGTTTGGTTTTTTTAAAGCAAGCTGGAAACCCACAGGTTACTGCTAGAAATTCTTTCTGATCAATGGACTGATAATGACCTTCCTTATGCTGTCAGTTATGCCAATTACGTTTCCCTCTGCCTTGGAAAAGATCCCTGCCAGTTTGCCTGCAAATCTGCAGCAATGGCAGACATTCCCATGGGTGGGAGTGACAGGTGGGCAGCAGAGTGGATGCCCGTTCTTCCTTTGGTTAATGGCCTTGGTAGCAAATCCCAGGAAAAGCAGAGCATGACCAAAGCAGCCCAGCAGCTCTGCTCTCTGGCCCTTGCTGTTTCCAGGGCTCTCTAAGGCTCACTCGTGCTCAAAAGCACCCTGAGCAGCCAAGAATGGGTGGATTGCTCAGGAATAAGAAAATGATGGGCAGCAGACAAGTGCCCCTTTGCATTTTCTGCTGGTCTGTTAGTCACTTCCTGATTTCCCAAAATAGCAAGCAAAAGAAATAGTTCTTTAGCACTGATATGATAATAATAAATAGGTCTGGAGTGACTCTGTGCTCTGCTTGGGCAGGGTCACAATCCTGAGATCCTCTGAATAAAACATTCTACTGCATGTGCCAGCATTCTACTCCATGTGCCAGGAGTCCGTGCTGCTGAGGGAGGGAAGCCCAGGACAAATCCCTGAATTTTGGACCTTCTTACTCTTTTCCCCATGGCAGGCACTGAAGCAGTGGGCCTCAGCACCACAGAGTGCAGTGAGTGCTAAGCATCTGCATGGCTTTGAAAAGTTCCTAGGCAAGTAACTGAAAAGAACTCTGTCCCAGACACACACCTACTATGGATTCCTCCATAGGAACACGGAAGTGCTCTGTGACAGGCAGGCGTGTGGTGATGTTTCCACTGCAGACTGACAGATCAGGGGACTGTAGATGTAGATGAGAAAGAAGCTGGGGTCTGTGTGGACAATGACTCTTAATTTGAAGTATTGTTTTTGGACTGTGTCTGTTGGTGTGGGACTTCTCCTTCTGACACTTTTGAAGTTGACCTCATCTCATTTTTCCTGTTTTACTCTGATCTAACTCCCTGGGAGACACTGGGGTGAGCCAGGGTCTTGCTGGAGGTCAGGGGTCTCCTTGCTCAGCCTAAGCATGGGGCCACAGCCCCACAGTGTGACTTCAGGGAGGCTGGGAAGTGGCTGAGATGTATCTCATTGGACAGGAAATCAATATCTAGTTTTAAGATACTTTTCTATTGCTGTTGATTGCTTTATATTATATTAAGAGCCCTTCAGGGCTCTGTCTTGGAAACAGTGCTCTTTAATATCTTTATCAATGACAGAGACAGTGAGATCGAGTGCACCTCAGTGAGTTTGCAGATGACACAAAGCCAAGCAGTACATGACTCAACAAAAGGAAGGAATGCCATCCAGGGGGACACGGACAATCTTGAGAAGAGTGACAGGAGACACTGAGGTGTGGGATCCTGTCCAGCAAAGGGCAACAAAGGTGGGTAAGGGCCTGGAGCATAAGTCTGAGGAGGAGTGGCTGAGGGGTTGTTTAGCCTGGAGAAAAGGAGGCTAAGGGGGGACCTTATTGCTCTCTACAAATTCTTGAAAGGAGGTTGTAGCCAGGTGAGGGTCGGGCTCTTCTCTCAGGTAATAAGTGACAGGACAAAAGGAAATGGCCTCAAGTTGTGCCAGAGGAGGCTTAGACTGGATACTATGAAAAATTTCTTCACTGGTTGTCAAGCCTTTGAAACAGGCTGCCTAGAAAAGCAGGAATTCTTCCTCATCCCCTAACTTTCTCTGTTAGCCAAAATAATGCTTCTTGCTTTGCAGCTATTGGTTTCAGCATGGAAAACATGTGTAATTGAATTGGAGACAGCTGCTGGGATTTGCAGAGAGCCTGAAAGAGTTACTGCAAGATACCCACAGCTGCGTGCACTTGACTGTGCTGCTAATCACAGTGCAGGCAGCACCTTCATTACTTTCACTGGCATACTCACAGAAAAAAATATCAGATAGGAGAGCTGTAACACAGGAAAACGAAGGAGGTAGAAGGCGGAGATGTGCAAATCTGGTAGATGAAGATATTCAAGAAGTCTCCTTGGGTCCTTGGATGGTGCCAGGGTGGCCAGCGCTCCAAGTTTCTCCTTCCCTGCTGTCAGCACAAACCTTGTTGGGCTCTGGCATGGATTGAAGGGGCTGAAAACCAGAGAAGTTCCCAGTCTTTTGTATGCCAAATAAGAAGGCAAACCCCTTGGCTCTAGAGTAAAGAGCCAAAAGCTGCTGTCCTTGGAGTGCTGGGATATGAGGCGGCTGTTTTTTCCTTTTTAATCCAAGCAAAGCAGGCACCTGAAGGGGATGGCAGAGCACAAGTGCCTTGCTCAGATGCCAGGGGGCTGTGCAAGCAGGAAGACTGTGGGACCCTTGAGGATTCTTTTATCTCAGGAACAGCAGGATTTGCCTATTGCTGTATCTTTCCATGTAATTACTGAGCACTGCTGCCTGAAGCACTCACCGTGACACTGTCAGGATCCCTCTCACAGGCAGCAGGGAGGGCAGCAAGGGCTAAATGTGAGAGCACAGCTGAGCTGACGTGAGGGAGGAAACAGCCTGTGCAGGTTCAGATCTCCACAGGCTGTCAGCCCCCCACAGCCAGGAGGGGAAGGCAAATTGTGGCTCACACAGGCTCTGGGCTGCATCTCTGCTCTCCTCCAGCAAGACACACCATGGGCCAGGCCAGCACCTGACCCTGGTTCACATGTTTTACTTCCTGTGAAAGTGGCCAGCTCAGAATAATGCTGTGGAATAGGTGGAGAACGGGAAATTTTGGGGACACAGACAGCCCCTCCCCATGTCTGTGCTGGGTGGGAAGAAGGTAATTTGTGCAAGCCCAGCTCCCTGCAGAACGTTTCTGGCAGGGTTGGTAAGAAGCTCTCCCTTTTGCTCAGAGACTCCTTTGGGCCTTTTCCGAGATGCAGACAAAGCCATCCCCTGTCTCGAGAGCATCTCTCTGCTACAGTGGGAACGTGCAGCGCATCAGAAGAGCCTGCCCCCGCCACCACACCTCTGCTGTGCTGTCCCTGCAGGAGGAGCCCCAAAGCCAGCATGTTCTCCTCATCCCTGTGCCCCCTCAGCCCTGGACATGCTCACTGACCCAGTGCTGGGTGGATGGCACCTGCACTGCTGGAGGGGCTGTGTCAGACCCCAGCTGGCTGGCAACTAAACAGGCTTATCTGGCCACTGTTGAGAGCCTCTGGGAACATGACCTCCCTTGCCAGTGCACTTGTTGCCTTGCACAGGAATTTGTGCTGGCACTGGCACCTGATGCTGTGGCTGCCAGGGACAAAGAGGCTCCAGATGCTGCAGCATTCCCATATCTGTCCCTTTGCATTCATAAATGTAGGTTGGGGATATTTGTTTTAACAGCATGACCCATTTAGCACATTCGGATGTCTTCGGCTGAAGTGACAGGTTTAACATTTCCCTTTAACCAGTACAGATTGTGCCACCCCTGGGTAATGCGTGAACAAATCACATTGTTAGCGCTGTGCAATAAACCACTTTTATCTCACACTGGGAGAAGCCACCGAGGCCTCACTGACACCACACTGGCTTTGAAAGCTGGGGGGCAGACTTGAAACCAGCTGATATTGGCTGCCCAGCCCTGTACACACAGGCTGAGCCCCCCTGGAGGGAGGTGGTGCTGCCTGAAATGGGAGAGGGGGTGTCACAGCTCCCACGGGTGCTGTACAGTGCTACAGAAATGATCTTGGCATCACCTGAGAGTGGAACAACTGGCACAGGCCTAACTCCCCTTTTGCCTGGCAGCAGCAGTGAACACCAAATTTTTTGGTGGTGGCATTCCTGCCACCCCCATGCTTCATCCCCACATGCTGAGTACATCCTGATCTGCAGTTCTCAGTCAGAGTAAAAGTCACCATTTGATGTTCCTTTCAAGTTCTGATGGTGAGAAAATGGGACAAGGTACTCAGTATCTCACCAGAGAGTCTCTTGCAGGTCTTTGGGACAGAGGACCCCAAATGAAGCTTGGCATGATATATTTATTATTCCCATAAAAGTGAATCTTTCAGGGTTTTTTGCCAGATGGCTCCTTTGATACAGACCTGTTTATTCACTGAGGTGGTCAGATCTATGTAACACCATACACTGGGAAAAAGAATAAGCACTACAGCAGCACTTATGCCATACATACCAGTTTGCACTGACCCTAAAAGCCACAGGGTAAATCTGCTGTTTAAGAAGAGGTTTTTAATGTACTTTGTATGCTTTAGCATCATTAACGGCTTAATGAACTAGGCTAATAATGACTTTTGAGTTGCATATAGGCTTCCATGCAGATGTTTAGCATCCTCCATGGGACTGAAAAGATGATTTCGCTTTCCTTTGAGGAAAGAAGGGAGGAAGAGGGGATGGGAAGAAGAGGAGATTCTGGGAAGGAGATGCACAGCTGCTGAAAGGAGCTGAAGATGTGATGCTGTGTCAGCAGCACTGGTGAGTACCTGGCTGTCTGACCAGGAGAGCTCTGCAGGTGATGGACCCAAGAAAAGTGGGCTGAGGCTGATCCAGGGAAACACAAAGGGAGGGTGTTACCTGCCTTTTGGGAGGGAGAGGGAGAAACAAATGGGTGTGGGAGTCCAGCAAGAGAATAAATGCAGGAGACAGTGCCTGGGACAGGGTGGCTGGGAGAGGAGCTGTGGTGGCTTCAGTTCCTGCTGGAAAACCACTTGGATAAAGCTGCATGCTCTGCACCAAGGCTGTTTCTGGAGCAATTAACCATTAATATCCTTGCACAGCTGGCCACAGTCTGGTGACCCAGCAGCCACAGGTTGTGACTCAGATCCAGGCAGGTTGTTGAGCCAGCAGCCTGTCCTGTCCTGTCCCTACCAGGGTCCTCCAAGGGGACTTTGAACCCTGTCCCTGCAGAGCCTGGAGCTTCTTGGTTTGGCTCTGTGCCCGGGGATGCTCAGGGCTGTTCTCATCCTGGGAAGGACTTAGCTGGTGTCTCTGCCTAAAAGTACAGGACACTGCTTCCAGGTCTGCTGCCTGCATGATCTTTTCCTCATTAAGTAAAAGAGAGGAGGAACTGGTGCAGTGTAATGATTTTCCTCTCCTTACATTTGGCTGCTTATTGATACTGGCTCAAACACAAGGAAGCACATCAATGAGAAGCAGCAGTCACAGGCAGACTCCTAGGATAGCCTTTCATCTCCAAATTGGGCCTGGCTCCATGGCTGCAAGGCTCAGAGAGAAGCAATTCTGCCCTGGAAACACAAGGAGAAGGAGCAGAACGAGAAGGCTGTGGATATACTGGAGTCCAGCGGAGGCCAGCAACACTTTGAGGTAGACTGAGCACAGGTGAGGAGAGGTTAAGACCACCAGAAGGTTTGGGGGATGTTACTGCTGGCTGCAACTACAAAATAGGAGGGTTATTGACAGAACAGAGGAACGCAACATGAAGGAATTCAGAGTAAAACTTCCCAAGGAATAGACCCAAAGGAAATGCAGTGCTTTCCATCATCCCCACAGCTCTGTGCTCCCTGCCCCTCCTGTGCTGGCAGAGTATCTCATAGGGGGGTTTTCTCCATTTCTTTTCTCCTGGTGCAATCTCCTCCTCTTTAAATAGCACTCCCAGCAGCCACCAGGTGGGAAGCTGAGTTATGTCTGGCTTGTGAAGCTGCCAGCTGGAGTTACGATGAACTTTACTTACACCATAAATCGTGTGCCTGACCCCTCTCTCAACCATGGCTTGGCTACAACTTCTCTATTGCAAAAAGAACTCGAAGGGTTGAGACAGCACTTTGTCCTGGTCAGGAAAAAGAAGCTCACAGCTTCCAGCTGGTACTTGGGTGAGCATAGGTTAGCCCTGACCCCCTCTTAGAGGCTTATCCCTCTAAAAGTATCCCACTCATGATTCAGTGGGGCATTGATCCTGCAGGCTTTTATTAATGATCGAGGACTGTGCTGATCAGCCAGGTAGCAAGTATGGTGTAATTCTTCTAAAGTGCTGTGCAGTTGTGGATGAAGACACTGTCAGGATGCAGAGGAATTATGAGTGCTCATGAGGAGTTTAATGCTGTGCACAAATGGACTGGTGAGATCCTTGGATGAATAAAAAGGAAAAAGCTAAGGAGAGATATTGCTGGTATTGGCATTTACTGATTTGCCTACACATCTAAAAGCACATGGAGGAAAACCTGGAGAGCTCAAAGAAGGGTCATCTCTAAAAGCCACTTCACAGAGAGAAACGTAATGGTTTCAACCCATTTAGTTCATCCTGAAGATTGAGATGGTTTGAACAGAGTTTTGTAAAAGTCTGTGTGAGGCGATTAAACTTCCAAGTCTATTTATTTAAAGGCTTGTTTATATACAGGGCTTTTAAAGCAGGCAAAGCCATAAAAAAGATTAAGGACAGGAAGCCCTAATGTTTTTTATGCAGGGAGTGTAATTGACCCTCAGATGTTCCACCACAACTCCAATCAAGCTGTTTCATCATGTGGCATTTCAAAGACAGATTTTGATTACTCTTCAAAGAGCCAGGGTGTAGCTGGAACAAACTGTCTGGAACAAGTAAATGATGCCCTGGGATGGTCTGAGCAGTGTCCTGTGCTGGGTCTCTTGGAGCAGGTGCCTTTCCATGGAACAAGATGGATGGCTGGGGACTGTCCCCACACCCTGCCAAGGAGTGGGCTCACTGCACAACAGGAGTGCTGGGGAGGAGGACAGGTGGTGGCTGATGGCCCAGGAGAGGCACCAGTTCAGGACAGGCACCCTTGCACCTGCACGCTGAGCCCACCAAGGACACTGGGGAGAACACAGGCTCTGCCCCTCTCCCCCCTCGCCTCCTGTTCCCTTTATTCTTCCCTGCCTTGTCGCTGGGTAACTCTGTTTGCCCAGCATGGAAGGACTCTGTTTTCATAAGAATTTCAAAGCCAAAGCCTTTCTCCTTCAAACGTAAGAAATTATTAATCAGAAAGTTTGTTCAGTTTTTAGGTTTAGATTTTTTGTGCAACTACAGGCAGCAGGGGAAAAAAAAAACCAAAAAAACCCCAAAAAACAAAACCAAAGAAGGAATAAGCTTAAAAACTTTTGAGTACAAACATGAACAGATCTGTTTGCTCCTCTTGGCTAACCCCATCTTAAAATTAAATCCAACTTTGAGGCTTCAAGGCTATCATAGGTGTGGTAGCACTTGAGACAAGCAGAGAGTGAGCACTTGATGTGGCATACAAGGGGAGAGTCCTTCCCCTGACCAAGCAGGGGGCCTTGCCCTATTTTCAGACCACGGGCTGGTTTTTCCCTCAAGCACAACCCTCTTCTGCTGCTCCTCCTGCATCATTTGCAAACTCCCAGAGGTTTCTCTATGTTAAGCATCAAGTCCTCCACAAAGCTTCAATTTCTCTCTTCTTTCATGGCCTGCTCATGGGTCTTAGTGCAGACTTAAAATCATCTTCAAAACTGTCCATCAAGTCAGAACTCCCAGGTCACCTCTCTGCAGGAATGGCTGTGGGAGCCAGCAGCACCTGTGCCTCGCACACTGCCTTCAGGGACCTGGGCTTCCCCTGGCAGATCTTTCTTTCCCCAGTGCAGATCAGAATAAACTGTTATCTCCATCTGAAATGCAACGGATTTCTCTTCTGCCTGCCACAGCCCACATCAGAAGCAGATATTATATCACAACACAGCCTGTGAAACGCTAATCAGACACCTAACGGGAAATGTTTAGAATAATGAGCTGAAAAGAGCTGTGAAACTCATTCCCTGTGGCAGAAGGGAAGCTGGAGGGAAGACAGTTTGCTGTGGTCCAGGAAAGTGCTGTATTTCTCAAAAAGAGAGATGTGAAGCAGCCTTAAGCCTATCTTCTGAATATTACTTAGCATGCACTAAATGAAGTAAAAGGAGCATGACAGGATTTTCATAGGGCAGTGGGTCCCTGCCCAGCTTTCATGGGGGTGTATAAATAAGAGTGTGGAGGGAAGAGTCCATAAATAACAGTGAAGAATGCAGAAGTTGCTGGGATAACTTGCCTTAACCCAGAGAAGCATCAAAATGTCCAGGTGACCTCCCTGAGCTTTGGGGTGCACCCTCCTCCTCATCTTCTGCCTCCTCTCCTTCTGCCTTGGAGCTGCTCCCTGTCCAACCCGCGCTCCCACCACCAGGCACTGCCATGCTGCCCAGGATTCAGCGCAGTGCTCATCAAAGAGCCACAAGTCGAGGGATGCAGCCTCCTTGATCTCATGCAAACTGGTGAGAAATACATAATGCATGGGTTTAGACATAGCTGCTTCTTCCCCAGGACATTTTAAAGCCTCTCTTTGGCTGTCTGGGACCTTGGGTCGGTTCAGGCCTGGCTGGATTTGCTGGCTCACACCAGCTGTGGGTGTTTTCCTTGATGTTCATAGGAGTCCTTGCTTTTTCCCACCCACATGCTGCTTGGGCTTCGTCTTCTGCCTCCAAGGCCAAGTAGAACAGGATTGCACTCAGAAAATGTGTATGATTTATCGCACCTCCCTGCAGGGAGGGAAGCACCAAAGGGAAGCGTGATTGGCATCAGTGTACATAACTCACAAAATTGTTTCATCTTAGTGCTGATATTAGCAGCTCTCTGGTCCCAAATTCCTCTCAGAGGCTCTCCATGGGAAGACTTCTCCTATGTATGGCATGCCTGGACTGCAACCAGCTCCACCAAATAAATGCCTAACACCTGAGTAAAATGAGAGGCAACATTTTTCTCAATATCTAATGCTTCAAAGTGCTGGGTTTGATCCCCACCAGCAGGGGAAGGACAGGGGCCAGGTGAGCCAGCGTTCTCCCTCCATCCTCCCTGCTCTCCTGGCCAGACAAGGATTTAAATCCTCCTTCTCTTGGGATTTGCTCCTTTGAGCAGCTGCCCTGGCTTTTTGCTGCTGCACAATCACGCTTGATTAGTTCCTGGAAATACAGAGCATTATTTCCATTGCAATTTATTACAGTCACTGAGACGTAAACTCAGGAGGAAGGGAACAAGAGGATACTGCAGGTAAAGGTTTTCAGAAGGCAGAGGAAAAAAGGGAAGAAAATCAAATCCTTGCCATCTAATAGCTCAGAAAAGCTTATTGTAAGGCAGTGTTGTTGAGGAACCATGCCAGCCTGAAGCGCCGTTTGCAAGGACACTGCTGGGAGGCAATCCTGAAGGAAAGAAATTGCATGGCAGAGCAGAAGAGGGGGGCAGGACAAGCAGGGCACAGCAGTGGGTGTTGTGAAAGGGCTGACAGGAGGAGAAGAGCTAATTGCACCTGGAGTGGGTTTAGCCACTGCCTTTGCTCTCGTGGGATGCACTGCCCTCTGCACCCCCTTGGAGAGAGGGAGAGAGGAAACACATTGCTGGCTATCGAAAATCGATGCTTCTGCTGGTATTTAGAGAATTACTGCCAGGCACCATGTGCCAGCACTGTGTGACAAAATGGAGCAAAATAAGGCAAGAGTTGAAGCTTGCTGTGGCAGCCCCAAAGTGCTCATCTGGGACCATGTGCCCATCCCAGAAGCAGCATCCCATCCTGGCACCATCGTTTTCATCATTGCATGGATGTCTGCTAGAGCAGTCCTTCAGTGGGAGGAGGAGGCACTTCACTGGCACTTGGTTAAATTCAAACTGAAACCAGCCTGTGGGTGGCTGCTTGAATCCTTGCCAGTGGGAAAGAAGGTGGAAAAAATAAAATTATTGCTTCACAAATGACCTTTTTCTCTTGGGTTTATGTAGATTCTCAATGCTATTCTTGGTCAGCCAAATAAAGACAAAATGAAAGGAAAATTCATTTAATTAAAACATGTCCGAAAAAGAAAATGTAATGATAGTGCAAATGTCCAACACAATTAATTTTGCAAAGCCAGGAGGTGAATGTTCCCTCTGCTGTCCCTGTAAAAACTCCAGAAATGGAGAGACACCTGAATGAGGGAATCCCAGGAACAGATTGAGCCTATTTTGTCGTGCTTTGCGAGTGAGTCATGTCTGTGTGAGAGAGAAAGGCTGCTTGGGACATCATGGGAACCTTGTAGCTGTGCATTTCCAGCAGACATCGGCTGTGCCATGCTGGCCATCCCACTGGGGGCCAGGAGAGCATTTCCACGCTCCAAATTCATCTTCTCCACAGAGTTCAGCCGGGCAGGACAAGGGCTGAAGCGTGTTGATTGCTTTGTGCCAACAGATTTATGCAGCGAAAAACCATGGGGGTTTTGCTCAATAATGAGCACAGAGGGAAAAAAAAAAAAAAAGCTATGAATTTAAAATTATTTGTGATTGAAGCACTGAGCTCCTTCTGCCAGGCTGGATCTTCCGGCAGATACAACTGTGACAGGCAAGCTCCCTTGCTACTTCAGCAGCAGCAGCAGAGGCCAGGGATGAGGAGTGTCCTGCAGGAGGGGTGTGTTTGTCAGCAGCTCCCAACACCAGGGCAGAATCAGCCCTCAGTACCTCGGGTTTAAGTACAGGGCTGCGTGCTGAAGACTCAGTCAGAGAATGCATGAAAGGGCAGAGGAATGTGAGGGTGAAAACAGCTCCAGCCACCAAGAACATCTCTGCAGATCTGTGACCAGGTCCTGGAAGGGCTGGGTTAAAGAATGGGGCTGGAGATGCTGAGGTTTTCATGGGCTGACTGAGAATGGGCCACGTGGCAACCAAGCAGCTTAAGGGAAGTGCAAGTTGCACAAGGTCCTGGCACAACATCCTTCCCTTGCCACAGAGAGCCATGGGGAGAAATGACCATGGAAACAGAGCCAGGGAGGAGGGAGAGGGAAGGAGCCAGCAAGTGTTACCAATATTCCCCAAAAACTCCAGCTAGGCTCAGTAGGAAGGTGTGAGTCTCTAACCAGAAGTAAAGTAAGAAATGTGATGAGGATGGAGAGGCCAATGGAGTAAGCTCCGTGCTCAGGTGGCCACCAACGCGTGTCAGTGGCGTATCCTCAGTGTCTCTGTGGCTTGAACCTCCCCTGAGTGCCAGGAGCCTGGATGTGAGGCTCAGCCTGCACAGAAAGGCTGTGAGCTCAGTGCAAGTGGACAAATCAGGTGGGGCGAGGGCCGTGTGCCCGTAGTGCAGGGCACAGTGTCCTCTGGCAAGGGAAGTCAGAGTCAGGGGTGTGAGGGAGGAATCGCCAGCGGCCTGCAGCACCCTGGGCCTCAGGGTTCTTGATGGAGGCAGAAATCTTTCGAGCCATCTCTCCGAAGGGTGAGGGGAGTGGATATGGGTAGCCAGAGCCTGCCATGGCAACAGGGCTGGTGTTGCAGAGTCGGCAAAGAGTGATGGATTTAACGCTGTGCTCCAGCCCCACGGGAGAAGCTGCTCTGCCTCACAGAAGATGAGCCTTGACACAGGGCTCTAACCAGGCCGGGCAAAACACCACAGCGAGAAATGCAATCAGAGATGGTCCTGCTCGTGTCAGCACCTCACCCAGGAGGCTGTGCCAAAGGCAACGGGGCTGAGAGGCTTGGAAAGCCCGGGGGACTGTGGTGCCCGGGCTCACAGGGCTGCAGGGGAAGGTGGGCAAGCCCAGGCTGTGGGCAGGGTGATGGCTGGCATCAGCAGGCAGCGCCCACAAGTCCCTAGGACGATGCGTCTCCGGGGATTGAGCTTGGCAGGACACTTGGCTGTGCGGCTACATGCAAAACTCATTTATTCTGAAAGCTGAGCTCAGACCCTCTGTGGATAACCCAGCCTGCAGATAACATCTCGAGCCCTGTGAAGGGCCAAGGCTGATTTACATGCTTCCTTATAAATTTAGTAACTCAGAGTTAACAAGAGCAACAGGCTCTAACCATAAACATGGGCATGCGGATGACAGATCTCTCCTCCCTCCACAGAAGCAGAAGCCTCTTGTGGCTGAAATATTGCCTGAAATGAGATTTTCTGTGGTTGATGGGATATGCATTTGGGGCTGCACTTGGGGAACCAGCTCAGAGCTCCTCAGTGCTTCCCCTTTGGCCCTTGGGGAGCTGGCAGGGAGGGAGTTCCAACGTGAGCAGCAGCCAGAGGATGCCCCATGAGGGCCCAGAGGTGTTCTCTGCCAAATAAAAGGGCCCCAGAGTTAAGAACACACCAAATAATTCATAGGAAGAAATGAATTATTAAATAACTTCTCATTATTGCCATCCTAATTACAGACCGTTAATTTCATACCTAAAAGGTGCTACAGTATTCTTGCTGAATCATATCTTGCTAGTCTCAGATTTGAGGGTTTCAACATGTCTGCAGTGTTGGAAGGTAAAAGCAAAGCTGGGGGAGTCAGGGCAGGAACCTCAGGGGCAATTTCACCATTCACTCTGCAATAAAAGAAATAATTTAGAAAATGCCTTTTCCCCAAACCCCGGGCAATTTCCAACACCTCAAATCATCTTGCTGTATGCAACTACTTTATATTGTAACAGAAGGAGCAGTTTGGAAGCCAGAGGGTTGGTCTGCAGGACAGGGATCTGTTTGTGGGAAGCCAAACTTTGTCCAAATGATCTTGTGGTACCAGGGTGCCCGTGGGAGCAGCCAGGCTGCCTGTGATGCTTCCTCAGCCCTGGGGAGCTGCATGTGCCGGGTGGGCAGACACGCTGGGACCTTTCCCGTGGTGGGCTGTGTGCTTTGGCAATTTCCCCAGCATCAGCCAGCATCTCCTAGGAATGCTGCTAATGGTCTCCACGTGGGTCAGAAAGAAGAAAGGATCATGCCGGGGAAATGGCAGTTTTGCCTGATTTGTGTGAGTTTCCTTGTGCTTTTATGGCAGCCCATAAAATGGATCATCTGTCTTAAAAGAGATGGGCAGGTAATCAGCAGCTCAGCTGAGCTCTGCCTTGCGTCCTGGTGCAGGCTGGGGAGCCTGGGAGCGCCCGGGGGGGCTCCACGCTTTCACCTCCATCTGGGCCGTGTCACGGCTGCATTTTTCACCAGCAGGCTGAGCTGTCTGGGGACTTTTCGGGAAAAGCCCCTGAGTGGGGGGAAATGCTCCTTTCTCCTTAGGAGAGCAGGAGACAGCCACAACTCTATTTTCAGCTGAGGTTTCCAAGGCACTTGTTTACCAGCACTGCCAACGGAAGCTGTTATCACATTGGCACTGCTGACAGCTCTGTCTGCAGCTGAGTTTCCAGGGGAAGCACCTCAAAAGTGCTGGAGGCAGCGTCGAAGGGAGACAGCAGCTGCATGCACTTGAAACCCATTAATCAGTGCCTGAGTCAAGGGACACTGCTCTCCTTAGCCTTGCTGGGACAAAACCTGCCCCTGCTGACCAGTGCTAAGGGGTCAGGGGGGCCCGCTGGGGTGCTGCCTGCTCTGGGAGGAGTGCCTGGCAGCTGGATCCTCACCAGCCATCAGCAGGGTTAGGTATCGGGGGGTGGCAGTGCCATGACGATCCCTACTGAGCATCACGCTCTGAGCCTGTCACACCAGCTAGATCCATCAATTTCCTGGAGTAACGAAGAGGTAATTAAATTTTGCAGTGGAAGGGAAGCTTCTCCAATGGCAAGAGCATATTGTAGCTGCCGAGCTCATCAGGGGAAATGCTAGGCTCCAAATTAAATGCATTTGCTGTTTCATGTACCCTCACTTACGAACGTTGTAATGAATCTGGGAATTAATTGTTTGCCCATTTAAAACAAGTCCCCTCTTGCACTGTGCCGTGCTCCCCTCCTCCCAGCTCTCCATAATTTGATATTTCAGTTAGAAAACAAATTGACATTCATTGGAAAATCAATCTTTTCATTGTTTAACTCTCATTTCTCTGGGGAATGTGTGGGAATGGAATTACATCCTCTGATATGAACCCTTCCTGAATGCCTAATTGAGGCTGGGGAGCAGGGTGGCTGCCTGTCCCCCAGGAGCCACCAGGACCCCGCACTGGCAGCATCCATGGTGCTGCCTAAGGAGGAGCAGTCCACACCAGAGAATAGGAGCCAGTTGCCTCGGTAATGAGCTCAATAATAGAGTCTGTCATTTATTAGCTGGGATAAAATGGAAAGTGCTTGTTGTGGTGGGGAAGACGGCAACAAAGAGTGTGAAGAACAGCCTGAAGACATACCGCCTTGTATTTATCTGGGCTGGGGAGGGGAAGAACAAACAAAATACGTCATTTTGTGTCAGTTTGAGAAGAGCTCGGCATGCGGCTGTTCCTGCCACCAGCATCCCCAGGGACAGGGCTGGCGGGTCCCCAGGCTGCCCCACAGCCCATGCCAGCCATCCCCTTTGCAGGGGGACAGAGCAGTGCCCGCCCAGGGCTTCACTTTTGCCTTGTAAGTGGGCACTTTCTAAGCACCTCATGCAGCTGGCCTGGCAGTGATCCTTCTGCTTCCCACGGAGACACTTGCTGCTGGAATAAACTGCTATTTTTATGGGTAACATTGGTTGTCTTTTACACTTACTGCCGGAAAATGAATAGCCACTTTTATGCAAAAAGGTTTTACTGCGATATCAGAAAGTGCTAATGAATACACAGAACCAAACTATACGGTACCCCGTGAGTCAAAACACCCGGACAGAGATTTACAGCAAAACGAGTGGCAGGCAAAGATAAAAGCCTGCAACCAAAGCGGGTCATATAATTAATATTGGGGACAATAAATTTCTGAAAAATTGAGCTGTCAGTCCCTTCCATCCAGACTCCCAGCTCCATTTCAAAGGTAAATAACTTGTAGTCCCAAGGAGTTAATGCAGCAGATAAAGCACCACAGCTAAAGCAGCTTCTGCATTTGCAAGGGACGAGGTTTCCTCTCCCAGAGCATCACCTCCTGCCAGGGCACAGGCAGCAAAGGGGCTCCCTGCCCACCTACCAGAGGTGCAGTATCTGAAGGGGGCCTCCAAGCAAGCCAAAGAGGGACTGCCCATCAGGATCTGTAGTCATAGGACAAGGAGTAATGGGTTCAAGCTGAACCACGGGAAATTTAAGTTAAATATATGGGAAAAATCTTGACTGTGGGGGTAGTGAGGCACTGGAAAAGGCTGCCCTGTGAAGTTCTGGCTGTCCCCTCCCTGGTAGTATTCAAGGCCAGGTTGGATGGGGCTTGGAGCAACCTGGTCTAGTGGAAGGTGTCCCTGCCCATGGCAGGGGGTTGGAATGAGATGATCTTTTAAGGCCCTTTCCAACCCAAACTGTTCTACGATTCTATTTCAAGAGACTGCCTGGGAGCCACCCCACAGCCACCCAGGGCACCCACTGGTATCTCTGGGGGGAACCAGTCCATATCCAGTTGCTCCTAATGGCCCTGGCAGGCCAAGAGGGAAGACTAAAGGTCCCCAAAGGCGGGTGTTTAAGGTGCAATCCTGCTGCTGGCGCCCATATCCAGCCTGCCCCTCTCCCAGTTCACCCCTGCTATGCCTTTGGCACAGGGAGCAGTGGTGGTGGTGCTGTGAAAGACAGCATGTCACTCTCTGCAGCCCCATAATCACATTCCCTCCCTTTTCTCATATTCTCACTTAGCAACACCATATGAGCATCTTTGTCAGCCGCATATTAGGAACCATTCGTCATAAAAAATTAAGGGCTATGAAAATAAAGTGACCTCTCTGAGGGCTTCAATTACATAGTAAGGTAATTGTGTCTTCCCCGGGCCTCCATCAGGGTGTTTGGGAGTCTTCAGGAACAATTTATGTATTTATTACAGTTTAAGTATCCTTAGCCCTCAGCTCTTTCCAGTAATGAAAATATATAGCGCAAAACCCAGCAAATACAGACTGAGCCATGTGTAAAATATGATGGCAATGGTCTCAGCCGTCACAGCATGGAGAGGAGTGGCTGTAACCCCCACCACCCCCACAGGCCTCACAGCTGCTCCCACACCACCTCCACAGGGCACAAACAGGTAGCAGGACAAGAAGAATTACAGCAGTGGGTCAGGGGCTAAAACTATCCGGTCTGGGACTGGTACCAGGGTAAGGTAGAAAGCCTCTCCCAGGAAAAAAAATACAGATTCATTATTGTTCTTGGCACTAAAGGTTGCTTGGAATTGGGACAGAAAGGCAAAGCAGGCTTTATTTTATTGTGGGTTGTTCGGGGTTTTTCTGCAAAGCCTTTTTTTATGTGCAAACTCCTTTGCAGGGAAGGAGCAGTGAACAGCTGTAGAGGCTGGAGGCAGGTTCAGCTCGTTGCACACCAGGAGCAGGGCTGGGGCTGAGGCACTTTCTGCCTGGGGGTTTATCTGAAGCAGAGTCAGGACAGCAAAGCTTCACCTCACCTCTGAGGTGCCACGGGTGGGGTGCAGGTGACCCCCTGCAGCCATGCCCCAATGCTGACGTGCTCCCACAGGAGCTGGTGGGTCTGGCCACCACTGCTCCCTCCCTGCCTGGGACAGACACCATGGAAGGAGAAGAGATGCTGTGAAAAACAAGGTAATTTAGGTCCTCCCCCACTCATTCCCACGCTTGAAGGGAACTGAGCATGTTGGCAGGGAAAAGTCATCTGAAGGGCCCAGGCTTTCTCTCCACCTCAGCTCTGAGGAGCAGGTCTCCCTGGACCTCCACAGCCAAAATCTGTGCTGAAGATGCAACAGAAAAAAAAGATCCCTCTAATATGCCGCTGGAAAAAGAAAGACAAAAAGCAAATTTTTTTTTCCTTGTCAGAAAGACACCGAGTCCTACACCTTGGGTGAGAAAGAGATGATTTAATGAGAAAAAGATGTCACTAAATCCCTGGGCTATAAATCATTCTTCTTACAGTCTTGCAGCAAAAACACTTAACAGCCGTTCTGTGCAGTACGAGCGCAGGAGCCCATGTGGGGGATTGCATCTGATCCAGGATAAACGGGCAAACGGGCCCAGCCACTTGTTTTATAGCTGTAGAAAATTATACAGCACCTGGGAAATATTTCCTGCTCCTGCTGAGTTGCAGGCTAATGTCACGAAGATGATGCAGTTGGCAATAGATGTGCCTGGAAGATTCAAGGACTGTGTACTGGGGGCACCCTGGGAGGAGGGTGTTGCAATAAAAACCTTTTGATCACTCATGCAGGTGCCTTCATCAATCAATTTACAATTTATTTAATTTCTTGTCAAATAAAAAGAAGGGAAAAAAGTCTGCTGCATTAAAGCAGAGATTGGTACCAGCAGCCTCCCACACACAGGGTCGGGATTGTGATGCTGTGGGGAAACCTCCAGTGGGGATGTGTGTGATCACGGCAAGCATCAGCAGAATTTCCAAAGGGTTCAGATGGACATACCCTGATACAGAAACCATTAAGCCAGATGCAAGAGGATGCTCTATTGTTGCATTGATTTAATTGCTAAAGAAGAGGTAATTGCTTGGGGAGTAGTGCCCATGATCCGATTATAGTCAGTAGGAGCAGAGAGCGGCCCCAGCCAGCAATAGGGCCTCTCACTGCTTCAAAAATGCTGAAATAAATCAGGGGAAATTACCAGCAAAACTGACTGGGTGGAAAAAAACAATAACTAAATGGCTGTGAATGGAAAGTGAAAGAGCTCTTTAAGAAGTGTTGTAGAAACAGTGAAGGAAACAATTTACCCAGAAGTTAGCCTGACAGCTGATAGAAATCAGAGAACAATAGCTGGGAAACAAGAAAGGGAAAGGTGTCTGAAGAAGATGCTATGAGAAGCACGGGAAATTGGGATGAGAAGCAAAGTAATAATAACATTTTCAGCGTTGGTATAGATGCCACTGTTCCAAGGAGGAGAATTTAAACAGAGTGAGAAAAGAGACAGCGGATCCTCCTGTGGGCAGGAAAGGCTGGCAGTTTGGAAAACGCAGGCAGGTGTGATTGAAAGAAGGAGGGCATGCATTTATACCAACTGAAGGTGATGGATGCTCTCTCTTCTATTTTCACCAAAGAAGCATATTTAAAATTGGCTGACCTACCTAGCTGCCTCTCTGGAGTCTGCAGCACTGGCCAGGTCACTCCTGCCCCATGTTTAGTGGCTGAACCAGGCTGGAGCCACTTTGCCCTGCCTGGAGCACATGGAAACAGTTGGAAACTGAGGGGGACACCATTAGGAGGTGGAAGGCAGTGAGTATTATGCCCAAGCCATGATGATGCCACCCTCCTCCTGCCCCCTGCTCCCCACATCTTTTGCAGGGCTGATCTCCATGGTGGTGATGAGAGGCACTGGGTGCCCACCAGTGCCTGAAGACTGGGCAAAAGGGGGCCAAAAGCAGCAGAGAGCTGAGAAGATCACACCAGGCTCTCAGGTGCCAGCTATGGTCCTGATACGACTTGCTGGAACTGAGCTCTACTTCTGCTCCAAGGGCATGCGAAGGCAGCTTTCAGGTCCTGGCTGCAATAGGCAACATCTCCCTGGGGAAAGTCCAGCTGGTTCAGGTGAGGAGCAGCATCCCTGCCAGGAGAGGCAGGACCTGCTGTGGATGGTGGTTTCAGAAGTATCCCTGCTCACCCACTCTTCTCCCAGCAGTTTTGCTCATCTGAGGGAAACCACTGTTGTGGTGACTGCTCAGTGTCCCACTGCCCTTTCTGTCTGGCAGAAAGCACCACAGACACCCTCTGCCCTGATTTTCAGGTTCCTGTAATCACCAAAAAGCAGATCTATTGCCTATCTCATGTGCATTTGGAGAGCTTCTGGCATGACTGAGGACATCCCCTCCCAACAGTTGCTCAGCAGAGTCACCTCTCAGTCAGCCTCCTCTGGTGTTGGACCAGAACAACTTCATCATGTTTTACTTTTGTTTCAGATCTTTCCATCTGATCCCAAGGAGAACAGCCACGAGTTAATGAGGGGTCTTTGTTTTCCTGAACTCTGAATGTGCCACAGCAGAGCAAGTGCAATTATTGACAGCTGGACATTAACCTCTATATGAGCCTGGTCTCGCTGCTTTTCATTCCTTCAGTTTTATTGATCCTCTTTTCTTAACTTGTTCTTGCTTCCTCTTTTTTAAAGACTTAGAAATTAATGGGCAGCTCAAAGGAAGCACTGTGCTGTAATGAAAAAATATAGCAGTTCAGTGCTGTAACTTTCTGGCCGTTCTCTTGGGCCCTTGTTACGTTTGTTTCCATCTGAACACCATTTCCGTACAACAGCTCCAAACAATATTGTATTAGCCTTAATTCTGACCTTGCTGCAATTGCTACCAGAAAATTGTTTCAGCTCGGAAATGGGCAGATTTGCTCTTCAGGCCAATGAAAACAAGTCTGCGAGGTTGAAAAGAGGATGTCAAAAGCAGGCACTAAAGATCACTTAAAATGATAACAGTTGTACTTGAAGCAAAAATAATATACAAAGCTTTCATCTAGCAATTTTCATCCTCAGACAGCAAAAGTGCTTTACAACAGAGTTCACTGTCAGCAGCCCTGTTTATAAAGGTGATCAGAAATATGGCTTTTGCTTTCTTTGGTGTGTTTCTCTACCCCAAACCACCTTGTTAACCAGGCTCAAAGGCTTTCCTTCTCCCCAGGACATGTCAGTGCCCACCTGGCTGAGCAGAGATAATCCCAGTGATTGCACCGCAGGGTCTGGCACCAGGGACAAGGAGAGGTTTGTTCTTGCCTGATTAGCTGAATCCTCCTTTTTTCCTTTTGTCTTCCCACTGAATAAAGAGAGTTGGCTTTAATCAGAGAGGGGCAACACAGCTGCTTGGTAACTGTGCCCTGTTGGCTCATCCTCGTGCTGCAGAGGTAGCTAGAGCCACCAAAACATGTCCTGTATCCCCAGGTCCTCAGCTGTGTGGCTACCAGGCACTTTCCCCTTGTTTCTGACTGAACCTTGTGCTCATTTTAATGGAAAGGTTTCCTCAGCTGCTGGAAGTGGGTGGATTTTTCCCAAGCTGAGCGCTGCCCAATGGCACCCTGACACCTACCCACTGGTTTTCCTCACACCTGCTTACTTCTGCAAAGTATCTGGTGTACCAGAAATGCTGCTGCAATGGCTGCAGAGGGGTTTTTATTTAACTCTGAGAGGTGGCCAAGGGGTAAGAGGTTGCACCTTTGGCTGGGCTCGTGCTGGGCTTCCCCTTTGCACCTCCTCTCTGCTGTAGAAATGCTGGCACCACAGAGTTTGCTGCCAAGTAAAGCTCGGCAAGGAGATCATTCCTGCAGGAAGTTTAATTGCAGCCATTAAGCCTTTAATCTAACCGTGGTGTGCATCTCTAAATGGCGATGCCATCGCTGAAATACAGGCACACAGCCACATTCCTGCTCGCTGCTGCCTTAGCATTGTGTTTGCAGCTATTTTTAGTGACCCAGAAGCAGGTAGCTCCACACTTACTTGGCCAGAAAATTAATTTTTAAAAAAATAAATAAAACACACACACACACAAGCAAACCTATCTATCCTTGGAAAATATCCTCCCCCAGCTCTCAGTTCCAAGGACCGTGAGCGCTGTTTGCAGCTGGCTGTGGCTGGGGGTTTCTGCTGCTGAGCCCACCTGGGACACAGAGCCCCCCCACCCTGCTGGCTCAGCCCCCTCCCTGCTACTGCACAAGGCACGTGGGGAGAGGGAAGAGCCCATCAGGTCTCTGCCCTCCCTCATCACTGCAGCCCGGCCCAGCCTGACCCACCTGCTCCCCTTCTGTGCTTGTGACCCCAACCTCCCCTCGCTGTCCCAACACCCTCCCTGTGGTCCCACCAACATGCTCTTGGGAGCTCCCATTGATCCTAGAGCTCGGGATGAACACATGCTCCAGACCTTAACATTAAAGTGATGCATTGTGAGGTGTTAAAAGAGGAGGAGCAGTGTCACTCCCCTGCAAGGGCTGGGGAAGGCCATGCTGGTGACCACCATGGGCTTGTTCACCAGTGGAGGCTGATGCTATAACTGCACTGCAAGTCCCTTCCTCTGGCTCCTCGAGGTCTCCATCCACAAGGAAAAGCCCAGGAGATCCCAGCACAGCCCTTTGGAGATGCATGACAGGAACGGAGCTTCCCCACAAAGAGGTGTGGCTGTCAGAGACACACGGGCTTCCCAGCCCACCTTACAACCAGGGCTCAGGACTCTCATCTGTGAGGCAGAAAGAGCTTTGATTTTTGTCCAGCCACATCTAAATGAGCTGTCCTGTGAGAAAACAGATGTTTAAAACTTTTAGACAAACACGGACAAAGTGGGATACCCCCCAAAAGGCTGCTTTAAATAGAGATTTCGTTTCATCTGGATGTCTTATTGCAGTGAAACCTTATCTGCAAGTTTCAGGGCTGCCTGGGAAATCTTGCTGCCTCACCAGGGAAAAGGATATTTAAAAAGGATTAAATCTGACAGTCTTCTACTAAAAGTGGATTTTTAAGACATAAGCAAAGACTCGAGATGGAAAGGTTAGTGGGCTGTTGAAAATGCATCTGCATTTAAGCTAATAAAACTTAATTTCTAGCTGGTTATTAACAGACTGGATGTGATGGGCTGTGTGGCTGCTGGGCTCAGGTACTGATGAAGGCAGGCAGGTGCTGTGGCAGTGATGGGAAGAGAGGGGAGTCAGAACTCCCCTTTTCAGCACAGACTCCCCCCCAGTCTCCCCAAATGCTGCGGAGGTCCTGGGAGGGCAGAAGCACATTATGGGGCAACAACAGGAGGCCTGTGAAAGCAGGCACTCAGAAGTATTGGTTGGTATATCAAGACCCCACCAGCAAGAAAAGTTATGACCCAAATTTAAAGCATATTAGACACCAAAGAGCCCACTTCTCCTTCCAGATGGGAGGTCTCACCACCCTTCCCCTCATCCCACAGGAGAACTCATGCATCGATTAGTGCTTGGCTCACCCTACAGCTATGAAGTAACTCAAATCAATCAAACACATCATCTCCTTGGCCATTAAGGCTTGCTCCAATTAGCTTCAGCTTTAAAACAGAGCAAGTAAGATATAAATTCTGTTTCACAAAGCTCCCACCTATATTTCTCCCCAAATGTTGAAATGACATTTCTGCCCACTGAAAATAGGACCTTGGAAAAAACTCTCTGGATAGTTCATTTGCTAGAAAATAGAATTGACAGCCCAATTAATCTCACAGCCTGTGACTTTTAAACCAGGGCTGTCAGTGTAGGCGCTCTGGGATGAGAACAGGAGAGGCTGGATAAATATCACAAGATGCTGCTGTCCCAGAGATATCCAGCCTCTCCCTGGTGCCTGGCACCATGCCCGCTCTGCCCATGGTCTGTGTGGCTGCCCAGACACCCATGGGCTGCCCTGAGCTCAGACCTGGATCCTTTGTGCACAGCTGGCATGGACCTGGCTGGTGGGACAGGGACCATTGTCCCCAGCCCAAATCAGCACCAAACTTGCCTGGCACAGCGTGAAACCAGCAAGCTGAGCCGAGTTGTGCTGTGCCATAGAGGCACCACAGAGCCAACAATTCTGTCAGTCAAAGCTACTGTCCCACACATGGGACCCAGAGGCAGCACAGAAAGAGCCCCAAAAAGGAAATGCTTTGCTTCCCATTTTCCTTTCCAACTAATGATCCCACTGATCTCCGTACCACAGCCCTCTGTCAGCTGCAAACACAAACACCCTTGGTAAATAACTGGGCACCTGCTTGTGGAAGGGCTTGCACTGCCAGTGGCTCAGCCTCACCAAACAAGCCCCCCAGGCTGCTGGCCATGGCAGCTCCACCTCTCCGGGGCCAGGGCTCCATCACACATCTGTGTTCCAGCATGGATTTAGGGGCACAGCTGACACCACTGTGCCTGGCACCACACCAGCCACACTTAAGGGATGTGGGCAGAGGAAGGCAGTGACGGCTTTGCAGGCAGCTGGATGTGGCTGTGACCTCACCCCGAACAAGTCATCCCTTCAGCTCCCACACAAATTATAGGATCAGCCTTGTAGTCCATTTAGAGCATTAAGTACCTAGGTCCTTGTGTTGCTTTTGTTATCCTTATTACTATTTATTATCATCATCATCTTCTTCTTCTCTACAGGTATAGAAACACCTCAGGCTATCAGGTTCTGTTATGGCAACAGCTCAAATCCTCTCTGACTCCTGCATGGAATCCTTGCCATAAAAAAGGCATCTAGCGGGTGTCACTTTCCTCAGCTCCATCTCCGTGTGCCAGAGGAAACGGCAGCACTTTCCCACTGTTTTGTTCTTGCTGCTATCTCCTGATCTGCAGATTGAATACATCACACTGTCATCTCCCAGCCTTGATCCCGAGGCAGGATCAATGGGATTAAATTGCAGCTTTTCTTACAACCTTTCTTCCAAGAGCTGACTTGAATAACACACCGTGATGTCCCTCAGCATCCCATGCTGCACCCCAGCAGCCACAAGTGTGCCCTTGCATCCCTCCCTGGCAGCAGTTTCCAGGCTGAAAGTTGTCCTAGGAGAACAGGATGGTCCAAAACCCGATGGCACAAATGCTGCTGCAGTAGGACTGTTGACCCAAGCCCCAACAAGTGCCATTGAGAGCCTGGAAATTGCTGGGAGGTGCCTGTTGTCCCCCATTCCTGCCTGTTTCTAAATTTGCCGGGAAAGGGAGCAGCTCACTCCAATGCAGACTGAAAATTCCCAGTGTGGCCCACACCACAAATGAGCGAGCCCTCTGCACTGCCCCCAACATGCAGGAAAATTGCATTTCAACCCTGCACTAACAAAGAGCAGCCATGCATACTCACCAATATTGAGTTCCTTTATAAAAACACAGGTTTGCTCCGCTCTAATTGCTCCAAATGAAGCAATTGCATTATGCTCCCTCCCAGTCATTGCCCCTTGCCAGTGGACGCTCTCCACCAGCTCGTAAAGCTTGCCCTCAACACAGATTAGATCTGAGTGCTCAGGAGGTGGAACAGTGTCTGCCCTGCCTGTCATACCTTGCTGGGAAGGATGGGTACAAACAGGCTCTCACAGCTTTCCCAAACTCCTGATGTGGGCTGGAGTAGGGGGCCAGGAAACGACCAGGCTGGGCAGAGATCCTCTTCCAGCCACACCAAGGGGTTAATTTAGGGAAGAGAGAGACCAGCAGACCTTCTCTGTTAAGCAGGGGTGCAGCCACACTACTTTGCTCAATCTCAGCTCCTAACCAGGGCTTTGAGTGCTGTCTCTGTGTCCTGAGGCTCAGCCTGGCTCTGCTCCCATCCCAGCAAGTTCCCAGGTACACAGGGGAGACCTGGAGGCCTGCAAGCTCCAGGCAGCACGGTGTCACTTGGGTGCTGTGCTAGCACTTAGGGAAAAGAGCAGAATAGATGTTCTCACAGAGCTGGCATACTAACATATGACACAAGCTAGGCCATAACTCACCTGACCTTGCATTTCGCATCATTTCTAATGACATCTGTCATTAATAAAAAGCCTGTCACTTCCCTCTGCTCTCAGGCTGCTGCTGCAGAGCACAGGGTGTCCCTCCTCCAGGCATTTACCCCTGGGAGATGTTCCCTCCTGCCATCATTTTCCCATTCAGCAGCCAGCAAGGGACAAAGGACAAACGGGACTGGAACCCTTCTGCTTTGGGATGGCACTGCTGGTGTGATGGCTTGGAAAGGTCCAGGCTGTGGCCCAGGGCTGGTTGTTCCCCTGCCCACCCCGTGCCCCAGCTCCCATGCACACACACACTCCTGCCTGCCTCAGGAATTGCCCATTGCCATGGAAACAGTGGTGACATCAGGCACTGCTAACATTATTCCAGTGACTAATTGCTTTATGAACGGGGACCCAAATTACTGGAACAATTTCCAGGCCCCAGAGATCTGTATTCAACACCCAGACAGATGCCAAAAAGTGTTCCTCACCTGCAGGGATGCCAGGCAGGACTGCACGAGGACAGCTGGGGACCCTTGCCCAGGCTTGGACATGTGGCACAGAGGGGCTCTTTGGGCTGCAGCCCACTTTGATTTTAAATCCTATTTTTCTGTGCTTCTTGAGAGCTGTTTTGTACCTGTTTAAGCTGCCTGGGTAGTGCCTAGACTCTAGTTCAGGTGTACTCCTGTTCTGCCTTCTCCCAAGGACCTGTGATACCTGCTGCTGCTGACAGCAGGCTGCCCGGCCTTTTTGCTCTCTTCTTTTTCCTTTTTTCCATGTCTTTTTCCTTCTCTGTGGCTCTTTTGAGCCGAGGGCCCATAGAATGAGGATCCTATCATCCCAGAAAGTGCAGCTTTCCAGCACACTGCTTCGTGCTGCCCCTATGGCCATTCCTGTCTCTGGCAACACAATTGGAAGCTGCACTCATGGCAAGTGCCTGCTTGTCCCTGTCCTTCACGGGAACTGCTTCTTATGCTCCTACTCCGAGAACCCTTCCCAGCTTTCACACCCACTGCTGTGCCCAGAACCCCTTCAGGCAGGGCAGCTGTGTCTGTGCAGCTCAGAAAGGGAGCAACAACAGTGCACACCAGGGCTTGCATCCACAATGGCTAACCCCAAAGATGAAGAAGAAACCGCTCAATTTCAATGGCAAGACTGAAAGCTGATGCACTGCTTGCCCTGCCCACTCCTAATGCTCAAGGATGGTGCAAGAACCATTTCTGTCTCTGGAAGAATCAGAGAATGGTGGCAGGGACACCTTCCACTAAACCAGGTTGCTCAAAGCCCCATCCAACCTGGAACACTCCAGGGATGGGACATCCACAACTGCTATGGGCACCTGTGCCAGGGCCTCTCCACCCTCATAGTGAACAATTTCTTCCTGACATCTAATCTAAACCTGCTCCCTTTCAGCTGGAAGCCATTCCCTCATCAAATGTTCCTCTCCCTCTTTTTCATAAGCCCCTTTGAGGTACTGGAAAGATGCTATAAGCCTGAACAACCTACAGTGAGGTCAGACATCCTACAGCATGGTGAGTGTCCGGGCTGGGGGATGCTGGTTATCCTATCAGTACATCATTTCAGAGAATTCATCGGACTTCTGAACAAGGCAAAACTCTAGGAAGAACAGACTTTGCCACAAGACCTGATGTGAGAGGTACTCAGGGGGTTGGCTGTTCAATTATTTGGTTTTGAAATAACAAACACCATAAAAAGGCCCCAGTCAGAGACAACACCCAGGACAGGACAGTGAAGCTCCTGCCCTCAGCAGGAGACAGACAGCTGTGGGTGCAGGGCTCACACTTGTGGACTGCTTTTCTCTGAATCTGATGGATCCTGGAGCCATCTGATGGGAAAAAAAAAAAAGAAAAAACCAAAAAAACACCAACCAAAAAAAAACCCAAACAAACAACAACAACAAAAAAACCAAAACAAAACAAAATAAACCAGGCCAGCTCTGTATGTGTATTCATTTAAATATTTTAAATCCCTTCCTTAAGGATATGTGATAGCTTCTTGCATCAGCAATTTATAACCCCTGGCTCCCTACAGCATCCTAACTGCTTATGGCTCTGCGTTATTTACTGCCTGACTCCGAAATGAGAAACATGATGAAAATTTGTTGAGGAGTTATTCGGGCGCCCCAGATGCAGCGCAGAGGCGCTGGCACAGCTGTGGAGCATCCAACCCTCCGTGCCCAGCCTGCAGGCGGGCCAGCAGCGGTGCCTCCCTCCCTCCTCCGTCCCTGCAGCCCGCTCGCTGTGCCGCATCCGCCTCCAAGCGCTCCGGGATGCCGGAGCAGCCGCTGACTGAGCATCATCACCTAAATGAGTGGCAGACACTGATTTCACCCCGCGCCGCGCGAGGAAGCGCTAATTACAGCCGCAGGCAGCGCCGGGGCTGAGCCATTTGTCCCTGCGCCCGAGCCCCCGGTGCCACCGAGCCACGGGGGAGGGCAGGCGGTGCGGCAGTACCTGGGAATTATCGCGGTGCCTTCTCACCGGACTCCGCGGCTGCATTTCGCACAGCAGCCCCACTCACAGATCCCCATCCATCACGAAATGTCAGGCCCTCCTACAGGGATAAGTTAAGAACAAACCGGCCTTTTTTTTTTCCACCGGCAGACAAAAATATTAGTATTTCTCCTTTTCTTTTTTTCTTTCCTTCTAGATACCAAAGTGCGCTTTCCCGTGCTGGACAGACGCACGGCTTTCCCCGCGGGCTGCCAGGGTCTCTGGCTGCAGCCCGGGCGGCCACGGCATCAGCTCTTGCTCATTAATAGACTCATTTAGGCAGCCGTCCCCCGCAGCGCCCATTAACACACATGAGAGAGTGCCCGGAGGTGAGAGCTTCACTAATCAAATGTGCTATTAAGATCCTAATCCATTTCATTAGCCCATTTCATTTGACACTTAGTGAGGCTCAAAGATGCTCTGTGTAACGGGGCTGAAGGCACACGGCCTGTCCTGTGGAAAAATAATCTTTTTTATTAGCCCCATAATTCCCTTTTATCTTGTATTAGTTTGTTTCCCAAGCTGAAGGGCGCCAGGGATGTGCAGCTCCGGCAGAGATGCCGGGGATTTTCCCTTCATGTGTGAACGCGTCATCACACCGAGTGTGAGACTGGGAGGGATCAGGGCAGCAGCAATATCCAAAAATAAAAGAAAAAAAAAAAACAACTGGAAACCAGGCTACCTGATTATTTGATTACATATTATCGGACTGTATTTTGGGGACATTATCTAGATGACCCTCCACTGAATATTTCAGAGACCGAAATGATTAAAAACTTCAAGCCCATCTGAAATAATTTCCAATTTCTCTCTTCCTTTGAATGTCAGCCACGTGAGGTCTCCAAGTTCAGCAGAGGGGCAGGATGAGGAGTGAAATACAGATTGTTCAGGAGGCTGATGAAGCAGCGAGCTGAAGCTGCAGGTGTGTGTCAGGCAGAGAGGCTGACACTGCCTCATTCTCTGCACAGATCCTGCGTCTCCTCTTCAAAACAATGAACATGACACTGCGTGACTCTGCCTGGGAGCTCCACACAACCGTGGGGATTTTGTGCGTGGGGAAAGGTCCTAAGTTATCAGATAAGCAGGTCTTCCTTATCAAATAAGCATTCCTAAATATAGGTACTTCCCACACAAAAACACACTCGGAACTGCATTAAAACTTCATACTATTAAAGAAATATTTTACAAAACAATAACTTTGTGGGTATAATATTCATCTCGAGGAGTAGGTTGTGGCAGTTCTTCAGGAACAGCTGAGGAAGATGCCTACGTATCACAAAATGTTCCCACTGAGTAAAGATGAAATGTTCCAACTGCAGGATAAGCAAGCTCCTACCTGAATGCAGCCTTCTACCTGGAGTTCCAAGGGTTCTTTGGGAGCAACCCCATATGCCAGCAAGCCTTCCAGGCCATGCACTGGCACCAAAACCTCCCTGAGCTCACCCCAGATTGCTGCCGCTGCTCCCTGGCAGGAGAGAGGAAACACAGGTGGCATCCAGGCTGGGTGGCAGCTTCTTCCTGGCTGGCCCAGGCTGGTTGGGCATGAAGCAGGTTAATGCACCCCTGGAGCAGCCTGTGCCATCCTCCCCAGCAGCACACACCTCGGTTCCCATCCCCAAGCAACGTGGGAGAGGACAGGGGGTACAGCCTGGTGACATCCTTCTCGCTTTTTCTCACTGGGGTGGCTCCTTGAGATGGGTAAACAGGGACAGGCCACATCCCCAGAGCCAGAGGTGGCAGTGGAAGGGATGAGTGGCAGCCATACCATCTCTTACAGCAGGACGCTTAGGGGGACACGGGCCCTTTTGATAATTTATTAGCATACAGAGTCCCTGCAGCCAAAACAGCAAAATCCCTGTTCCTTGCTCTGTTCTAACCCACTTTTTCAAGACAATTTCTGAGCAATTGATGGAAAAAAAACTTTAAAAAGCATCTTTACTCTTAGAAATTTAGTGCCATCTGCTCCCTCAGCATTGCCCAGGGCATTTGCCTCCCCCTGAGCAGTCAGTGGATGGAAGCTGGTTTCCACCTGCGCCCACCCCGGGCTGCCACAGACACTGCTGTGCTCTGTAGGGTCCCTGGCAGAAAAACAGCTCAAAGCCTGGTGCCACATTCCTGTGCTTGGGAAAATGGTGTTGAGGGAGAAGGAAACGCACAGCACTGCTGGTGGGCAGGGAGCTGCCAGGGGCTGCAGTCCCACCAGTGCTGCCCTTGGCAGTAAAGCCAGGCACAAGTGCAGATGTAGTCAGGGCTCATGTGTGAGAGCAGCAGCAACACAGGATGTAGGCAGCAATGCTGGGCTGCAGCTGGAACAGCGGGGAATGTCCCTACAAGATCCTCAGGGCAGGTTCAGCCCAGCCCACATTAAATACTCACAGCTGACTGTCGTCAGCCAGCCAGGCAGCACCGGGAGACTCCTGCCCCAGGTTCTCCCTTCAGGTGTATGGGGAGAGAGATGTTTTTATTGAAAAGCACCATCATCTCCAAACAAAATTAAGCAGAGGCACGTGAGAAATCCCTGCTGTGGGAGCATAAATCACTCCCATCCCTATCCCCGCCGGCCGTAGAGGCTGGAGCACAGCCGTGGCTGGTGGGTAGCAGTGTGCTCTTGCAGAAAGTGTGTTCTCCAACCCCCTTGGGGCTGGCATCTTCTCCCTGGGAAGCTTCACAGCCTGGTGAGCCTGTCCCTGTCCCCACTGCAGGTCCCAGGGGAGCAGCAGGGCAGCGCATCCCCGGCTGGCTGTCCCCATAGGACCCTCACAGGGATGGCACCTTGGGGTGACACTGTCCCTCCCCACTGCAGTCCTGCCCTTCCCATCCTGCAGTCTCCCTTTCCCCACAGCACTTACAGTACAAATCATGGCATTTGCCTTTCCACCATGACACAAGTCTGTGTTCATCCCATGCCACCCCCATGCCCAGCCCGGGATGTGCAGACCCCAAGCATGTCAATGAAAAGCTCTTCTTGATTTAGCAATATAAATTACAGCGTGATGTAAAGGCCTATTAAAGGCTGATTTCTAGAACAAATGCTGCCCCCGTGGCTAATCAGCAGAATATTTCCTTCATTGAGAGACAAAATTAATATTGCTGTTTGGCAGATGCAATGATGCCAAGCAAATAACTTGCAATCGAGCTTTATTGTTATGACGCCTTTGGTTGCTGGCCTTGGCCTCGAGAGGGTAGCAACAAAAATGGGAGAATACAAATGGAAACCTCTACAAGCCTGAAATAAATGCATGCCCTGAAACTGCAGGGAACCAGCGATTAATAGGGGACATCAGTGTGCACAGCACAGGCTGGGCATGCTGTCCTGTCCCCTGTGGTGGCACCCAGCAGGCAAAAAGACAGACGCACACAGACTTGGCCAGGACATCTGCCCCAGCCCCCAGGCAGCCTGGACTGCTGACTGGGGGCTTTAGAGTGTATTTTCATTCTTAAAAGGGGTTTAGGAAGTGAGAAGACACTGTGTCAACACCCTGAAAGCTGGCATTAATCAAGGGTGATAGTGTTGTCTCCTTGGCAGTAGTTAGCACTAAAAAATACATATTAGCATTTTTAATATTAATCAGTATAAGCAAGAAAGATACTTCTATAAAAATTACTTAGAAAGCTCCTTTACTTAGAGGACACTAATGAATTAATATCACATCTCAGGGCAGCGAAGCATCCGTACAAAGTGAACCTCCTCAGGCTCGTGGCTCGCCCACACCTCACACAAGTCAAGGCTCATTGGCTGGGATCAGAGGCTAATCCCGCCCCCAGAGTCACAGAGCACCTTGTGCCAACCACAGGATGAACTGTGCTTCAGAGCTCTGGTTAGTCTAAGGCTTCTTCCCACTCCCTGCTGAGCCTGTAGCAGGAGTGGACTTTTTATGGCATTAATGGTGCAACCTGGATAAGCCAAGTCATTCCAGGGCCTGACGCTGTCGAGGGATGGGGCTGAGCCAGTGCAAGAGGCAGTGATTCCCATGCTTACAGAAAACACACAGGCTTTTACCTGCCTTTCATCCCCCCCTGCCCAGGAGGCCACAACAGCAGGAGACTGAGGGCTGGGTGACCCACCAGCTCCCACCCCACACTCCACGGCCAATCTGGCTCAACAAATTCATGTAGTAGTACCCCAAGACAGCCTCTGCCCCCTGCCTTTCCATAGCCAGACCCCCATGCTGTGTCCTCCTGGGACCTGGCTGTCCGCACAGCCCTGGCACCCATTGGCTCATGGCCCAGGAAAGCTGCGAGTCCCACGTGGAGGACAAGAGGCTGGTAGGATTAAGCAAAATTCTCTACTTGCCCCCGCCAAGTGCTGGAGATTTTGCCAGCTGAGCAGTCAGACTGGCAGAAAATACCAGCTTTTTACCTGGGATTTTTATTTGTAACGTAAAGGGTGTTTGGTGGCTCCTGTAAGACGAGCCCAAGGGCCAGCACAGTCCTGCTGTGCCAGCTCATCCCCCACATCCCGCTCCCTGACGGCACTCCGGTCATGCTCCACTGAGCCATGAGGTCTTTCCAGAGGATTCACAGCTCTGTTCCCTCCAGAGCAGCTGTGGGCTGCTGCAAGGCACAGGAGGTGCCTTGTGAAACAACCAGGCTGATTTAATAAGGTCAGATGGGAGAAGAAGAGCATTAGCAGGGGCTGCTTTGACTCTACCCCAGTAAATCCCTTGTTTGCTTCTCTCTGAGGCAGGCAGCCACACTCAAATATTTTTTAGCTGTACTTCATGCTAAATTAAAGCAGGAGCCACCAAGAGAACTCAGCTTCTTCCTGGCCCCACTGTACCCCAGCCGGGGCTGGTTGACGGGCCATGCCTGTCCCACTCTTCCTGCTGACCCTCTCAGTGCCCAGGGAACCACAGGGGGTTGCTTTCCCCAGCTGCTTGCATTCCCTTTGTTCAGGTTCAGTGTCTAGGTGGATCTCCACAAGGAGCGTTTCTGGGTGAGTAGAGGGCTCTCCAGCCCTTCAGAAGGAAGCAAACCAGCAGGATTGGATGCAGACCCTAAGATTCACACTGGGAAATAAGGTGGCACAGTTGACAGTGAAGGTACCTGCCAGTGACAGCTCCTTGGCTTAGTGGGACACAGTCACCTCATTGCTGGGGGATGATGGTGTGGCTGGCAGAGCCATCTGTACGCACAAATCCCATCAGAGACAGAAGGTGGGGCTGCGACAGACATCCCCAGCCCGGGCCAGGAGCTTTCATGGGAGACTGGATGCTCACATGAGGGTGCACACCTTTGTTTTCCCTGCCTCCCATTTCAGAGCAGCAGGGGAACAAAACACTTCAGGGATAGGAATAGGGAACTGGCCATGGCCTGATGGCTGGGACACAGGGTGAGCATGAAGGGGCTGGAAGGACAAGAATCCTCCCAGCCTAAAGGTGAGACACTGGCCACCAGGGCTTGGGCTGTGAGTTGAGGAGCAGAAGCACCGTCAGACTGCTCCATATGAGCTGTTGGCTCCAGGAGGCGAAGCGTGAGGGTGAAAGACCTGAGGCTCTCGCTGGAAGAGGCTGAGGGTCAGAGGAGAGGGAGCTGAACCATCCATCAGGCATGTGTTAACTCCCACTGAGCTGCACCACGCTGCAACACACACGCTCACACCAACTGCTAGCAGCTCATCCTCCAGCAGGAGCTGGTGGAGGAATCCCACAGGGAACCCAAAACACTCTAGGCTGGAAATCACTACTCGCAGCAGCTCTTATTTTTAAACATAGGTTGCAGCCCTTATTTACCAGCAGGCACAATGTTGTCGGGAGTGGTGACTGCGGATGCCGCGCTTGCCTTTCGCAAAGTGAACCTCCTGTTTTGACTGCAAGCTAAATGATGCTCAGTTATTTGGGGAGGAATATTTCCAGCTACACAGTGTGAGCCAGAGTTATCAGCCAATTAAGTATTTATGGCCAATTCCATTTTCCTGGCAAGATACTTGGAAAGCAAGCACCAGTCACATCAGCGCAATGGGTTAAACTGTGCTCTTCTACAAACGCCTCCATGTTGACCTACCAGAGCCTGCACACACACAAGGCCTGTAAAAACTTCTCTTAAGGCTGTGCTTGAAAACAATCCATCACCAGACAGTGTGGTTTAAACACTGCAGCAGTAACTCAGCCTGTCTTCAGGGAAGCATCAGCAGAGCATGAAGCAAAAGGCCAGGCGCTCCCAGCCCCGCAAGGAGGGTTAGCTGTGATGGGGGCTTCACGTGGACAGGCTGTGCTGTCAGCTGTCACCAGGTGAACATCTGGGACAGCTCTTCACTGCCTGACCCTTGCCAGGTGGATCTGACTGACAACCACATGCAGCATCTCTGCCAGGTGCTGATTTAACCCTGGTTTCCTGCTTATCCAGCATGGGCCTCTAATATGCTCCTCTCTTTCCTTAGAGAAAGACTTAGCTCCAAACTGGATCCAAACCCAAATTACACCCTTCAGGATGCACCAACAAAAGCAGAAACAAAAAAAAGCAGAGACCAAACCAAACCCTGCTGCCTACCCCAGATGTTTGGACAGCATCACCACCAGCCTTCCCCCACCACTTGAGTTCAACAACCAGCTGCACGCAGTGTGACACTCACTCAGCTTCCCCAGCTGACACCCACCCACTCTTCTCTGGTCAACTCCATCAACAATTTTAGGGCAGACTCCAGCTTTCACAAGGAAATGTCAAACCAGCACAGTGGTATGGCAAAGGACAAACCTCTTAACAGCTTCTGTCTTTGTTTTGAGCCTGTAGTGGGTTATTTACAACACTCTCCAATTTCTGTGAAGTAATGCTTAACATTTAGGGAGCATGCAGGAGCCCATGGATGGCATGTACCGCTTGAGTCACCCTCCTCCTGTTACAGCATCTGCCACAGACCAGCCAGTCACTTGGATGCTGGTTGTCATACATCTCCCAGGGCAGCCATTCCCCCTTCCGGAGCATCCTCAGCTGCTGACACAGGGCCAGGCCCCAGTGACCAAGAGGGTCACTGCAGCCTTGAAAACTGCTGGGCTGTGATAGTGGGTGAGAGAAGTCAGCCTAAACAAGGAAAGGGAAATACTTCAAATGTCACGGTAACAGTGGGAGGTGAGAAACATCTATTTGTTCCTAGGTTATACCACATTAACTGTGGTCACTCAGTTCACCTTCCTGCCCTCACTGCAGCTGGTGTTAATCCAGGGATATTTTCTTAGGCTTTTAAGTGGTGTTTATCATCGTAGTGGAGAGACAGCTGATGGGTCACCAAGCTCACGAGGACGGGAAAGCTGTATTCCAGATGCATTGATATGCCTCAAACGTTGTGACCAGTCACCACGGCATGACCACAGCTCAGCCCGTGTGTCCAGCTCCTGGGGAGGTGCTGTGATTTTTAAAAGGAATACAACCTTCCAAAAATTGGTGTGAGAGAGCACCAAGCCCTTACAGAATCTCCTGCTTTGTGCACACTGTACACAAAGAAGAGAGGCAAAGGAAAGAGAAGGTGCAAGTATTGTCTTTAAAACCACTGCCAGCTCAGAACACGCTGCTGACCTTCAACAGGGACCGCAGAGTAGCTATTCTGGTTTAAGCTAATTGGTACCTGAAACAAAAGACAGTGCAAAACTGTTGCCAGGAAATAAAAACGGTTCTCTCCGATGCTCTTAGCGAGAGCCTGCAGCGCATGACGCCAGCACAGCACCGCAGGTAGGAAAGGTGAACTTTTCAACTGCCTCAGCTGCAGCCTCTCGTGATGGACATTCCAGGACAAGAAGCTCCAGCTCCAGCCCACTGGCTCTCCTGGCAGCTCCCGTGTGGCCACTTCAGCACGGTGACTTGTGCTGTGCAGTTGTCTGCAAGCCACTGTGGGCGCTTCTGTACATCACACACACATTGTACAGACACACTGAGCACTGCCATTCTTGACATTGAGAAAAAATTTCTCTCTTGACCAGAGAAAAAACCACTTCTTCAGGGGCAAGGGGCTGCCAGTTGCAGTCTCTGCTGAAGGGGGCCCTCGGCTGAACACTGAAGCACAGGGCACTAAGTGTTCCTGATGACAAAGGGCTGATCCCAGGAAATGAGTCATCCCCTGAGTGACTCCTGTCAGTTTAAGTGCACAGCAGGACAATGCATCCTGGCATCCAATATTGAGCCAGCCCTGATAAGCCACAGCGAGGCAAGAGCTAGACCCGCACTTGAATCCGAGGGCTCTTGCCATACTCGAGAATATTTGCCCACTCTTCTCTGCTGAGTATCCCAGGAGAAGAAAAGATCTTTTGAAGGAGATATTTTAAACCTAAATGTGATGCAGTATGAAAATTTCCTTGTATAAAAACTAAAAGAGGATATAAAATGCTCAAAGAGAGAGAGACTGGTGCTGCCACTCTTGTTAGTTCTGGGATATTCTGCTTTGCTCCCATTCATGAATAATTTTCTGTGAAACCTGTGTCTGAATGAGTCCTCTTGAACATTAAACATCAGCAGTCCTGGAGCCAACACCTGCCCAGAGTTGTACCAGCCTAAAGCAGGTACCCTGCACCTACAGAGACAGTTTGGAAAGCAGAGGGGTGTGGTTAAAAAGCAGTGTGCTTTTTAAGGCCATGGAGATTCTTCCAGAAGAAGCAGTCTTGGGCCACCTGCCCCAGACATGGATCTTACCAGTCCCACTGGGTTCTTCTGCTCCAGGACCGTGTGTCACTCCCGTGCCAGCTGCCAGCAGGCAACACTGGTTGTGCCTGACAGCCTTGGACAACACACACAAACACCCTGCTCCCAGGGGCTGCTCTCCCAGATGGAGGAAATCCCACTGCTCACAGCAATTCACAAATGAAAAGCAGACTGGCTTCTTTAAATATTATTTATTCCTCAAAGTGTACAACTAGAATATAAAAATATTCCTCGGTGAAAGCAAACCAGGAAAGGATAGGAAATTAAGGCCAAAGGAAAAGCATTTCACTGTTCCAAGGGAAGAAGCCTTCAGAGACAGAGCTTGAAGACTCCTCAAGCTTGGAAGTTAAGGTCGTATTTCTGTATCACAGAAACTTCCTATAGCAGGTCCATAAGTCATCGACTTCATTGTGACTCATAACCTGATGGAATGGGTTTCTAGTTTGTTCTCTTTGAGAACCCAATTACTTCAAGTGCATCACACCAGTAAATGAAATCATTGCAGTGCTTTATTTATTATTAGGCATTTGTTTTTCTTTATTGTGACTACATTACAGCTGCTACAAATACTCCAAGCAGCTGAATTAAAACAACACACTTTCTTGAATATTTCCAATCTCTCTAAGCCTTGGTATTTTTCATGTTCTCCAATACTTGGATTTTTCTGACTAATGAACTCTTCCAATTGCTGGAAAATGTTGAATGCAATTAGTACTTCAATGCACAGCCTCAATGTACGCCGTGCCTAGCAGCTGGGCACTGTAAAAGAGTCCAGTGCTTGGCAGAAGAACTAGAAATCCAGAAGATAAAAGGGAGATTTATGCACACTCCCACCAAGGCCAAATGCAGAATTTAATTGGCAAGGTGAGCAATAAAGGGGCTCCAGAGAGAGCACTGAGGTTATGGCCCCAGTACAACTCACAAAGCAGTAACGAGTTACGATTCCCAGGTTAAAGAATTACAAATTACATTTGGTTCCTCAGCTCACACTCCCCCATGCCAGCCTGCACAACGTGATCAAGCCACTCTATTCCTTTGCTCCTCTCAGTCCAGTTTTACCTCTTCAAGGGGAGATACAAATCACTCCCTCCAGCCCTTCTGCAATTTCATCCAGCCTCTGCCGGCACTCCTCCCGCAGCTGCTCCAGCTCTCTCTGCAGGCTGGCCTCCCTCATCTGCAGTTCTCTGATCACCTCTGTAGCACTGACAGCTGAAACAGGCTCCTTGGATACCTGAGACTGACCAAAGCCCATTTTGCTGGCAGGATGTTTGTTTCTCAGCACCAGCCTGCACGAACCATGCATTTTATTTTTCTTTGGAGCATGAATGAATGCAAGACCTCTCAGCTTCACTTCAGCGCTTTCCTGTATCTTTCTAGTGGCGGCAGAGAACCCTTCCTTCTGTAGTTCTTCTCTTGCTGCCACCTGTAGAGGGAAGAAAAAGAACAGGAAGGGAAGAGTAGGGTACATTTCTGTGAAAAAAATCCTCCCGCCAGGAAACAACACAAAACATCATGCTCAGACTAGGACGTACCAGAAAGAAGAGCCAACTGTTAGTGTAAACTAAAGTGTGTGGCAGTGAAAACTGAATTAAGCTAACATGTGCTTTCAATCAGGCAGCAGCCTCAGTAACCAGAAAGCTGCCTGTAGTCATTTGTTTGCCAGTCCAGCAGCCCCTCCAGTGATGACTTACTCACAAGGCCTCTGCATGCATCCTTTTTACTGGGGAGTGGGTGGTTTGGCTTCAGAGCAAAACACACACAGCAAAAAGGGACACCCAGCAGAGTGACCTTCATCCCTGTCGTGCTTTAAGCCACCAAGTTGTCGTAACAGATTAATTGCCTCGTGAATAACAGCATTATTTCAGTTTGTAAATGCTTTCTGCACTTGGCAATGCTGAAAAGTAGGGGTGACAATCGTAAGCTAGCGATTCCTTAACTCTCAATTCTCATTATGGGGTAACAATTAGGAAAAGGAAAATAATGGAGCAGAGACAAAGAGGCAGAGGCCAAGACCAAAATGAGTACCAGGCAGCACACTTTCACTGAAGACAGGCCCCAATAAAATAAAGCTTTTTTCATGACAGCATCACACTCTGGATGATAAAAGCAATTGTATATACTGGGATTTTTCCAAAGCATTTGATTTAATGTTCTCTAACAATATGATTTGAAGAACTTGCAAGATGGTAATTGCCCTGCCAATTTTACTAGTGGATTAAATATGAATTCAGTGACTCATCTCAAAATGCACTTGTCAGTGGGGAAACATCTGTAAAAGAGGCACCCTGCTAAGGCCTTCAGGGAAATGGTTCTTGGCCCAATGGGATTTCCCATTTCTGCTATGGCAAAAAGCTGCCAACTCAACTCAGTCAAAAAGCAGCAAAGTTTCTCAAAAGCGATGCTGCCTCTGCAACCTGCACAGATCCCAAAGCTCTCCTGAGACTTGTGTGCAGTTCTGGACTTCACGCCTCAAAAAACCACAGGGAAACAGAGAGTAGGATTCACAGCAGGTCACCCAACGACCCACAGGCCAGAAAACTAACCTTGGAAAATGAAACTTAGAGAGTTCAGAATATTCCATTCATGAAGACAGATACGTAATTTGTTTTAGTTCCTAAAAGAAACTGGAAAAGAACGTGGTAAAGATGAGACTTTGCTGACAAAGCCATAAGAAGATCAAATGGATGAAAATTCCAGTTAAGATATTCAGCCTCAGAGTAAGACATTGTTTCCTACTGTGAGGATAATGAACCATGAAATACTTCACTGCAGCTCCAGGGATGAATCCTTTGGCCAAAGCTCAGCTCAGGTCAAGCTCAGAGCTAATGATAACCCTTCCAGCCTTGAAACTGCTCTGCAACCCCTCCCTTTCCTGCCTGTGGGTGAAGCTGAACAACTCCTTGGGGTTTTAAATCTGCAGATCTGCATTAAGATATCAGTACCTTACAGATCAGGGCTTTGACAAGTTCCCTGTAAAGTCAGGGATATTCTGGCAGCTCTCTGAAGCACCAGAGATCAGGCAGAGCTCAAAGCAGCACCAGCTGCAAGGATAAGAGTCCTAAGGTAGCAAAGCACCTGCAGCATTTCCCACTGTCAAGCTACAGCTGTTCAGGATCAGACCAGCTGCTGTCTGTGAGAAAAAAAAGGATTTTTCTTCCCCAGATCAGTGGGGAAGGTTTTATTACTGAAAAAAGTTCAGAAGGTTATGACATACAGAGGATCAGTCTTCATTCTCTTACAGTGGAACACTGCAGGTGCGATGGCTGCAGTCACAGTTAAATTTCCCCACTGACACCAACTTCATCAGGGCTTCACTCACGCATCCCACATCTTCCTTCAGAATATCTTCATGAGTTTTGCAGCCAAGTAATTAATCCTCTCCATAGTCTTCTGATGAGTTATTCTCACCCCTCAGCCTCCGCTTAAAGAAGATTAAGAAAATCAATCACATCAGAAAAGGAGTAAATTTCTCTGAATTTTTACCAACACATTAAAGGCTTTATCGATGCAGAACCATCTGCTAAAGGAGACCTCTGTTGATTAAGGCATTTGAACAGAGAATTGAAGCTGAGAGAAGTCTGTCTTTGTCCTTGTCCAGGAACCAGGGGTCCCTCTTTATCATAATCCCCGAGGAAGCCCAGGGACATCTCTTGCTGTTGGCTGTAAGAATAACTGAGGTGCAATTCTCTAACACCACTTTAGAAGGAACAAAACTGAAAAAATAAATTCAATGTTATCTGGTCTTCCCACAGCCAATGAATAAATGGAAAATGATGTTTGCACAAAGTGGATTTAACAGTGGAATCCAGGATGGGAAAAATTTCCCGTTAGTTACAAACAACAACATCACTCAGCAAACAGAGCCCACAAAACGTTATTTATTTTTCACATTAAACTCAAGCAGAAGCATAGTAGGGCTGTAAAAAAGCATTCCTAATGAAACATAGGTTTTCATATCTCCACCAGTCAAAACTGGAGAATTTTATTATCCATTAAACAAGGCACGTGATGGAGGAGCAGCATGCTCCTCTCAGCACTAAGTGCGTTGAGTTCTAACCCATAGCAGGGTCAGGAATTACTATAGGGAAGCAGGAGCAGTTGTAAGGACAAGGACAACAGCCTTACAGGAAGGAAAACAGAAGTGTAACAGAACCTACATCCAAGTATCAGAAGGGTGTTGCACATGCTATCTTCTATAAAGAGGACCAGCATTTCCTGGGATAACATTAGATAAACTGGAGAGGGGAAATTTTTTTAAATTATCCATATTAAATAAGATAACAAGTTCAGCAAAGCACTATTTATTTCTTATCAGCACACTCTGGAATTGGAAAGCTAACTCCAATTCTGTTCTTCTTGGAAGGCTCTGCAAACATATGTATGGCCACAAATACTCTTGTTGCAGTTTATAGATTTCAATTGCTAAAAATCTCCGAGGGTTACTTTCAAGCAATATCCTCTACTCTTCACATCCTGAATGCTTCTGAAAATACTCAATAATCTCCCCCTGTATGGTTAATTGATGCACCTTAACAGCTTGCTGTCTCCCATTAGTCAGCACACAACGATTATTCTACTCTGCAAAACAATCTCAATAGACCACTTTGTATTAAACAAACATATTGTAAAAGATTAGGAGCCTCAGCATTTTGTGCCTGCCCATTTCTATCCCACAGCTCTGCCTTTCAGTCTCAATCTACCAGCTGGAATTTGAATTCCCAATTAGGTGCATAGTGCTGTCTGAAAACTGCTGCACATCCTCTCCAAATAAATACAACAACATGATAATCATCTCTTCCACTTGTACAGAACCATCCTCATCCCAAAGGAACCCAGTGCACTTTGAGAAAATCCACTCCAAACACAGAGGGAATCAGTATCTTCAAACTGACACATCCCCTGCTCTGCAGCAGGTTGGGTTCTCCCTTCCAGCTCTTCATCTCACCACGTCACCGACTGCTCTTTGGGACAGGACAGGGGCCAAACTGCCCTGAGCACTCCCAAATGCTCTCCTTTAGATAACATCAGTCTTCAAAAGGTATTAGGAACTGAAAGCTAACAGGAAAACTGTAATGACTGTCATGTTCTAACAAGAAGCCAACAAACAAGTGGAGTTGCAGGGAGCAGTACTGCATCTTAGGTCAGACTGAAAAGGGACTTCAAGTGACAGCCAGCCTGTGCTGTCCTCCCCAAACCTGGCACAGTGCAAAGGGCTGCAGTGTGCACAGGCACAGATACTGCCAGCATACCCACAAGCAGGAATGTACAAAGGAATAAGCACTACAATAAAACAGATCTCTTCAACACTGGCTGGAGGGTGGGCAGAGAGAAGTGGCCTCTAGTCCCCAGCACGGTGGAACCAAGCCCGGCAGGACATCCATCAAGCATGGAAGGGATTTGCCATCTCCCTGGGACATCCCTGGGATACTGCGTTTACAAAACCATTCAGGCTGGCATCTGACTGAGGAAAACGCCCAAGTCAAAACAGAAAAGGATGGGCCCAGTACAGAGCTGGACAGGGGAACATCCAAAGGGGAAGCACATCCAAAATCCAGGCTGAGCAGGCAGCTTGGTTAATCCACCATGGTGGATTAACTTTTGCACCAATGCACAGAAGAGGCTTCAAGCCTGCAAACACCATGATTAACTTCCCAGCACTTCTTCAGCCCAGCCTTCTCTGAAATGGCTTCTAACCAAAGACAGTTGTCTGAATGAAAAGGATAGCCAGTACTATCCCAGCTATTTTCAGTCCTGGGGATCCTCTGGCTTCGAATAAATTTCGTAACAACGAGTTCAGTGGGTAAATCATGGCATAGGTAACATGTTGCATATTTTGAGTAAGCTGCCTTCCAGTTTCATTGCATCTTCCACAGTTTTGAGGCCAGAACAGCGTTACCAAGATTCACCTCCCCTGGACGAGTGACAATTTGCCATGTGGACAGCCCCAGTCTTTCTGCTGCCCATCTTGTGAAGCTCTGCTTCCATCAACTGCTTAGATGCCCTACACACTGAGCTCACCTGATCCCTCCTCAAAAGGAGACCTTCCAGCCCCTCAGCTCCCTCACATTTGCCTGCACCTTTCTCGTAATGAGCTTTCCAGAGCTCTCCATTTCACTCCATAGGGCTTGGAATCATGCCAGAGAGGCTGATCTCTCTCACATTTTTAATAACTCACTAATAAAAAGTGCAGTAAAAATTACGCACAAATTGGTTCTTTTTCTGCTAAAAAGCAAGCTGAACGTGAACTTCTTCAGAGAGAATGTTACCAACATGCAAGACATCCCAAAGAGATGCTAAGAGATCTAGATAACCACATCCTGTTACTTAAATCATTTCTAGTAATGGCCTAGTGAAAGTGACAATCTTCCAAATGCTGGAAGTCAACGTTTCAGCTTTTTAGAACTTCACATGGCAACCTGAAAGCCTCAGAAAGTGAATGAATGCTCTGCCTCTCAATTACATCCTTGAAGGAAGCCACTAACAAGAGATGGAGGTTTAAAAAGCAGCAGCAAGGAAAGGTCCAAACATCCACTTCCAGGAAGAGGAGGAGGACTCATAGGAGCATTTCCATTTTATGATTGTATTGTTGCCAGCTTCAAAGAGGGAATAGCAAACCAAACAGCTGGAGTTTCTTTTGAAGTGGATTATAAAGACCAGAATCATGTCATTACTTTTAAACCCCAATCTCTTCATATTATTCTAGGAGTTTTGCAGGAACAGCTAGGACAGCATTGTTCAGAAAAACACTCTGCAAAAGCCTAGAAATGGCACATTTTCTGTCTCCAGTCCTATCTGTCCACTCCTCCTCTCATATTTCTCTGATGAACAGGGAGAAGACCCCACATGCATACATGATGAAATACAAATAATCCTTGCCAAGCTGTACGGATACTACACACTGTGATGACTGCCTCTGCCAGAAAATACAATGAGCCTGGGAGCATCCTTTGTGCTCCTAGATGCAAGGAACAAACAGAAAAATCTCAGATCTTGTCTTTTGGGGTTGGGGAGTGAAAGGAAATTAGGAAATATAAACAGATACAATATCCAAGCCACCAAGTCATGCTCCTTTGCCATCAGGGCATAATAACCCAACACATTTGATAAACTCTGAAAACACCAAACAGCATTTGACTTGCAGAATTTTGTACTCCTAAAGGATGCTCATTTCCGAGTTTCATTTTAAACCTATCACGTCTCAGAAGGCCCCTGTGCCTGGGGAGTTGAAAGGATGAAGTGAAATACTACATGCTTGGCAATATAAGATTAATGAAGGGTGAGACTGCAGGAGTGGAAGAGACCCGCCAAACCAGTCGGTGCACTCACCACGCCCTGGCCCCAAACAGCTCCCCAGCACATCACAACATCTCAAGCATGGCTTCACCAGCCTGGAAGAGCTACCCAGAGCTCTCAGTCTCCATGTAAACTGAGCAGACTCTAGTTCAACAGACAAGCATCAATTTTAGATAAAGATCTGTAAGTAAAAAATGAAAGCGGTATAAGCACAGAGATATTGCCATCTCCCCGAGGCTGCGGGGCAGAAATCCTGACAGCTGGGCACTAGAAACCAGGAATAGCAAATTAACACTGATTTACGAGCTTTCTGTTTCCAGAGTGGAATCCAAATCAGTCCAGGGGCTGAGCCTTACAAGCACTTGTCTTTAATCAGTACAAACACTTTATAAAGGATCATTATTTATACCTTGTATTGCCTTAGTGTTTTTTCCCCTACCACCCCCTAAGAAATGCCTTGCAGAGCTGCAATCCCAGCTGACAGTCTATCTGGGATTCAGAGAACAGGATACAGAAAACAGGATAAACAAGGATTTGCAGACTACTTTTAGAAAGTCCTCCTTGACAGCACTAAAAAAACAGCAGCAAGTAAAAAAGAAAAGAGCAAAAGGAAATAATAAGCAAGAGTACCAATAACATAGTGGAGGGAAGAGCAGAGTTCACTCTAAGCACAGCAGCAATATCTGTAAGTATTAAATAAAAGTAGAATACAATCAAAATAGTCACAGGGATCCCACAATTCCCACCCACAACCCCTTTGTGTTCCTATACAAGGATTTCCTCACTGTACAACACGCATTCTGCACCTTGCTGCACATGGAGCAGCACTGAAAAGCAGCACCCAAGAAGATGCCCAAGCAGAGTTTGCCTCAAACATCATCAGGGATTGCAGGAACTGAACATGCCAGCACTGCTTCTCCTTGTACAGAACAGAAATCAGTATCTTAAGGGGTCTGTGTGACCCCCAAAGACATAAAACCAAAGCTTTTTTCACACATAAATAGGGTGAGGGCTTTAGCCTTCTTTAACAAGAAACAATAATTTGGCTGGGGCACCAGTTTCTTTTAACAAAAATGTTTGCCTTTTTTTTTTTTTTTTTTTGGAACAATGATAGTTAAGGTTAAATGCTTTCCTTCCTTAGCTGTAGACAGTGACCCATTCAGCCTCAGAGGAGCAGAGAAAGGCACTATTTCAAGGGATGCTGTGAATGCATAATTGACAGAAAATCAAGTCCTGCAGCTCCTACTGCTGGGAAAAATTATAGAGCGGGGGGGACAGGACCCTGCAGGCCCTATGAAGTTCAAACATTTGCTGAGAAGGAAAATCAGGCCTCCAACCTTCAGAAAATAATCTGCTGCTTATGTACAAAAGCCCACAAGTTAAAGCAAAAGCAATATCTGAAATCAGCTGTTCCGGAAACACCACAACACTGAGTAAGCAGGTGTTTTACTGCAAAAAATACCTTACCCTAATTTCAAATTCTTGTCTTATAGCAACTTGCCCAAATGTAATTTCAAGCCTCTAAGAAAGTTACAGTTAGTACTGCAGCTCTATAAACCTTGTCTCATTGAACCAAGCTTCTCTGCTGTCAGCTTTCAAGGGTTTTAATTTTCTGCTGCAATTTCTACACACTCAAGACTAACCAGTTTCAAAAAGCTAGAAACCATCACTTTCTATTTTAATAGCTGAAGACTTCCCACACTGTCCTGCCTAAATAAGGTTTCTTTCTTCTCGTGAGATCCTTGATTGTACACAAAGAGACTTGAAATAGCCCATTTAATGCCAATGCTCATGCATTTGTGGATTAAAGTCATAATAAACTGTTTGAATAGTCTATCTATCACAAAGCACAGGCTACAGTCTCTCACCTGGTAATTTCTGCAATGTTCTGCTACATTTTGGTAAACTACGGGGTCTCTTCTAGAAACATAGTGTTGGGTTTCTAAACACAGACTCCAGCAGATCAAAATACTACCCTATCACTGCACTACCTCAGCAGTGAAATCCAATTATGATTAAAAACACGCCTTTCTCAGCAAGTTCCACCTCAGCCACTGGGTCTGCTTATACCATCTTTCATCTAAAGTCTAATACCCTCAAAATTCCACTTCTGCCTAGGAATTTGCAGAACACAGTCCAGCTATGAACTTTGCCTTGGTAATTACACTTTTCTCACTTCTCAAAAAGCCAGACCAAATGAATTCCTTTATTACCCTTCCTTTAATCCTTTCTAACCTTTCAACCATTTCCCACCTGTGATGGTGGTGTAAGTGGTGCCAACACATTTCATTAAACTCTGAATTGTGATCTGTATCTTACCTGCCATTCAATGGCCAGTGGCAGATCGCAACACTTAGTTGCCAATAACCCAGCAACTCTTCCATGACCCATTACCCACTATTTCCTAAGGCCATGAAATGGAAAGGTTTCCATATAACCAAAATCAAACTGGCTTGAGGTACAGGAATTGGTACTTCTTACTAAACCCACCCCCCAGCAACAGGAAGAAACTTAAATAATGTCTTTTGGCTTAACAATAATTACAGCAGCTAAAGCAAAATTGCACCTTAATAAAACCACTAATTTTTAATATTCGTTATTAGTTCAGCATGAGGAAAAAATCTCAGGCCTTTGGAACTGGTGGTGAATAAATGAAAGGGGTGATCCCAAAGTAATATCAGTGGGGACATTATTTGTCCCATAAACTATGAAGATATTTTAGAAGGGCTGTAAAGCTAAGCTATAGCAACTGACAGAAGATGTAATTATACAAGCAGCTGCACTCCAAATTTTGTCGGGATCTGCAATTTCCTGCAATTAGGGAGGAATGTATGCATCTCCAATCTTATGCATTTTAAAGCAAGACATTCACCATCAGAATGCTCCTGGTGCACCTACTGTTATTCCAACACAAACTGACAGGGAAGCCATGGAGAAGCTGGTTACCTATCTTATCTAGGAATAGATGTTGTAACTACAAATACAGTTCTAATGCCCAGAACGCACACAGCTGCATCTGAGGAGAAGAGCTGCCACAGCCTGGCAGGGCACTGCTGCTCCCTGCTTCAATTAAACATCAGATACTGCAAAGCACTTCCTAAGCCTTCAGATCAGCATCCACACTGTTCTCTCCAATGGAAAGATGGTGAGGAAGCACAGTAATGAAAAGTTAGATGCTAATTAAAGCATTTGACTCAGATAATTTAATAACGAGGAGTGACCTGATCTTGTCAGAACAGATAACAGATTTTCTTAGGGTTTGCTTGGTTTGTTTTGGGAGCTTTTTACTTTGGTTTTTCTTTAAGATAATCCAATGGGTCTGTACTTAAGACTCATGTCTCTAAATTCATTGATGGGAGTCAGAAGTGTCAATTTAGCTTAAGATAAAGGAAAAGGATACAGGATGAAGAAAAGAGGAGAGAACAACATTAATATTTTTCAGAGTCTTTACCAGAAAAATACAAATACCCCTCCAAATATCAGTACGAAAGCACACAACTGATAAAAGCATTGCCTGTGTGCTGAGCCTACAAATAACTACGACAGGGGCAAAGCCAAGGGGAAATGAATCCTGTTAGGCCTGAGAGCAGCTGAACTCTGTGAGAGCTGCACAGTGAGCCCATGTGACAGAGCTGCTCAGGGTCAGGGCTGCACCCAGCTCTCCTCCTGCCATGGAGCTTCACTCCCTGAAGAGATGCATCGAGGCAGCTCCTCCAAGAACAGCCCTTGGGACGGATCCCTAAAGGACATACCTGAGGCAAGCAGCTCAGAACTCAGGCAGCTATGCTGAAAGCCTCATGAGATCCATCCCTCTTCCACAGAGCTATAAAAAAGTATCCTTGCTCAGGGGACACCTTAGCACTCTCTAAAACTCCCCAAGAGGAGGTTGCAGCTGGGTGGGGATCAGCCTCTTCTCCCAGGTAACAAGCGATAGAACAAGAGGAAACAGCCTCAAGCCTGGGGGCGTCTGTGTTGGATATCAGGAAAAATTTCTTCACAGAAAGGGTTGTCAAACACTGGAACAGGCTGCCCAGGAAAGTGGCTGAGTCACTATCCCCAAAGAATTTAAAAGACATGTAGATGTGGCATTAAGTGACATAGTTTAGTGGTAGATTTGGCAATGCTGGATTTGACTCTGTGATCTTAGCAGGTTTTTTCAATCTAAATGAGTCTATGATTCCAAGATTCTGTTCCATAATATTTTCTGTACTCTCTGCTTCTGATTTTTTGGCATATGAAATTCGCTTCCCAGTGGTTAACTTCTGAGAAGAACAATTGAACTCAAAGAAAAAAACAAATAGGAGTCAAAAATGTAATTATACTACTGCAGCAACTCTGCAGATCCAGACTAGGACAGATCTTAAAATAATAAATGGTCTTCAAAGAAATTTCTGCACCACCTCTGCTCACCTGAAGAGGATGCCAGCACAAAAAGAGCAGACATGAAACTTCAGCAAGAAGATCCAAGCTGACCAGAATCCCTGTGCTCTGGAGCCAGGAGCTCACCTGAACCTCTTCAGCTCCTTCCCAAGAAGATATGCAAGCCTGCCCCTCGGGACAGTCTCTACTCTGAGGAAGTGGGACAGCTCCTAGCAGGATCATCAAACCTGCAGACTCTTTACCAGCAACTACACTGAGACACAACCCAGACTTGTGAAATTCTGAATGCACACCACAGGAAGTAAGAGGGAAAAAAACCCCTATTTCCTTCTCCAAATTAGAAATCTTGAGCATTTACAGTAATTTAAAAAGTTCCATTCTACCATTCCAGCCTTTCATAACTCATTTCTTTCTAACTACAGTTTTATCTCTAGACTTTCCCAAATCTTTGAATTCAATTAGAAGATCACAGAAATTAAAGTAGGAATAGGCACATACTGAAAATATATGATATGAAAACCAGAATATGCCAGTGTAAGTAATTTAGACACTTGCAAAAAGGCTGCAGTGCTACTCTGAAAAAGACCCTGACAACTACAAATTACAAAGGAAGGCAACAGACAAGTATTGCTTTGGATAATAAATTGCTCACTTACTTTTCAATTTGTTCTACCAAACTTTTATCTTGGGCAGCGGAGACAAACACTGATGACAGATCATCTCAGATCTAAGTGGCCTGCAGAAGCTTGGAGGGTCCCACTCTGCTTTTAGAATTCTTTTATCACTGTGCAACATGAAAGCAGCCACTTCAGAACGAGTGCTGCTTGTGCCTTGCACCTCTCTATATTATCCTGCTTCAAGAGAACAGGATGTGAAACTTGAAATTCAAGCAGTGGGGTCCTTGTATAGACAGCCAGCAAAAGGCATGTTGATACAAACCACTCCTAAAATATAGAGATGAGAGGAAGGTATTACCACCTAGTCATACAAATTTTCAGAAAAGGGTTTTTCTTATCCAAGAATTACAAATAAAAAGAAAACAAAAAAATCCCATGACTTATAGGGAATTTTTTCACCTCCAAACTGGTTTCATTTCCAGTTAGAAAATACTCCCTTGTCCCTTCCAGGGGCTTTGTATGACGACTGCAGAATCCCCCAGCACCCATCCCTGTACTCTTCTCCCTGCTTTTAGGGAAGGCAGGAGTCATGCATCCAGAGCAGTAAAGGTCATTCCAGCAACACAGCCTATCCACAACTATGGCACGAGGAAAATGAACTTGAACTCCCAGGTGGAGATTTTCTACAGGAAACATTTTCAGAGTTTCAGTGCAGACATTTTCTAAAGCCACTACTCTTCAGATGCATTCAGCAGTGTCTATTATCTCACAATCTGAGGGTGAGTAGCAGCTGTAGGTGGATGTGAGGCTGCTGGGGTGGCCCCTGTGACTCTTGCCGCAGTTAAAGGCCAGGCCCTGCAAAGGGAGACAATCAAACAGCTCTCAGGGCTTACAGAGAGCCAGTAAAATGAAGCAAAATGATGAGTTTGGAGCTCAGAAGCGTACTAAAGCTTTATTTAGATGCATTTCTGGCTGGAGAGAAGATATGTGACAACACTAAATTACAGGTTTACTTTTATGTCAGCTCTTCTACAAGCACAAGGGACAAAGACAGAAACAAGGTGGATACTTTTTTCTCTTATGATCAAGTAACCTTGATTTCAGGCAGACAACTGAGAGAACAAGGCCAAGGTTTCAAGAAAAAAGGAAACAAAGTTAAGCTTTGAATGCATGAATGCAAATAATCCTTCTAAAAGCACCTCTGTCAACTCACCAAAAAAACCCCAAAAAACCCCAAGCAGTGCTGCAAAGCACTCAATGACCCCAGCTCCCGCTGGCAGAGGGGGAACCCATCCCCACAGTCTGCCTAGAGCTGCAAAGCAAGCCAAGCACCTCCTGGAAGTTACTGTCCCCAAAACCCACTCTGAAAGGTTCAGTAAAACACACTAATAGTGTTTCAGGGAGAGCTATCTAAAATACAGCCTCTGGCTGTGGTGTTTAACATGGCCTCTGTCAGCCAGAATTAGCTATGACCCCACGGTGCTGCCCTTGTGGAGGACAACATGTGTTGTAGTGGCTCACCACTGGCAAGACAAAATCCAGCAACCTTGTGGCTTCTGGTACCTCAAATCCCACCCTCAGCCTCCAAGCTTTTCAAAAGATAGTGGTGCTGGGACCTGTGCTTCCATATCTTGTACATCTGAGCCCTGCAGACATTCCTAGTCTTCATCCTTGTTTTATTCGGTGCTTTAACTGTGAGAACCTAAGTGCTACACTTATTTCTTTAAAATGCACTAAAACATTTACAGTGGCTACAAAACACATTCTCTCGTTGCAATGGGGTTTTTTTACACTTTATCATTAAATAAAGCTCATCTAAAATTTATTGGAGTATAATTCTCCAGCTGCATTTATTACATGTTTCATTGCCTTGGTCAGTATCCAACATCTTCATAAATAATGCAAGTAAAATATTAACACTGGTTATTTATTATACTTTAACTGATCCTGTCACCTAAGCAAACATTTTGGCAAAGGAAGGGAAAGCAGCACCTTCTGGGAAGCAAGAAAAACTTTCACCCACGCACACCTAAACCCCAGAGTTCTGCACACAGAACAGGAGACGGCACTCAAGTTTTTAATGTTCCACTCCTCCCTAAGGAGCTGGAGTCTTTTAGCATACATAAGCCCCATGAAAAATGTCAGGCTAGGTAATTTATTTTCAGTTACAGTTTTTGTGTGTGTTTGAAATCAGTTTGCTGATTTAGCCACTGGTACACGGAGTGCCTCTGTGTCTCACACAGCTCGGCACTCATTCAGCAATCTGCACAGTGAGTTGCATCTGCAAACGAAGAATAAATACTTATCTTTCCAACCCTTTGTATGCTGCAAGCTTAACATTGACTATTCAAGTCTGGCCAGCCTACACAGAGTTCTCAGAAGCAAGCAAGAGACTTTCAGAAAATCTCCCAGCTCTGCTTATGTGCAGTAACTTTCCTCATGCACACCAGCCCTAAACCAGGGTAACTTGGGACTTCAGGTCTAAAGCAGATTTTAGATCCTGCTGTCAAAAGGAGAACTAGATGCACAGGCATGATTCCTTTCCTCCTTCCATCACAAGAGAGAGCACACTGCCTTCCATGAACAATCACTTGGATCTCTACATGCACTTACCAGAAACAAGCAGCCTCGGATCTCCTGCTAGGAATATTGATGAGTGAGAAATAAACCAGTGCAAGAAAATACAAGAGCAAAGAGTGAATATAAAGATCAGGACTTACTTCCTACTGTTTACAGCAGATTCATGTTTTCTAATAGCCTAAATCTGCCAGAGCCACGGCAATTCCATCAGCAGCAAATTAAATCCTACATTTAACTAAATAAGAACTGCACATAAGAGCCAGTAGACTTGTCCCTCCTTGCTGTCCTCCTGCCCACGTCCTCCACTGCTCCCTTTGATGGATGTTTTGGTTGATCTCTGTGGGTTTCCTCCCCCTTCCCAAACATCTGGGCCCAGCCAACCATGCACTTCCAAAAGCTGCTCTTGTGGTCTTGCTAGTTCTTCAATTTCTTTTCGCATGAGGAGCTCCACTGACAGCTGCTCAGTGCTCCAGATGGAGGTTTGCAAATACAAAGTGCAACACAGAAGCGTTCTGGGACCAGGAAAGGGAATATGCTGACTGAGGAAATACACCAGCACTGAACCATTCCCTACCACCCCTCCACTTCCTCCACCCCAGACAGCATGGATAATTAACTGCTCACTACACTAACATCTTCATATTAGCAAAAAGCCCAGGGAACTAGAATAAACAGCAGCAACAGCAAAGATGAAATGGGAACAGTGTGCTCACAAAAAAAAAAAAAAAGAAAAAGAAAAGGTGGTTTTGACAAGCCTCAGAGAGTTCTTCAGGAAGAGCCCAGCTCTCTTCGCCACAAATCCCTGATTTAAGGCAACAGAAACACAACCCAGCCCTGCACCAGTGCAGGAAGGAACTGAGCCCACTGGGAGCCAGTCCAGCCCCACCAGTGCTCCTCACCATTCCCATGGTGCAGAAAGCAACAAGAATTCACATTTTCCTAGCAGTGGCTACTAGGGACCCACAGCTCCTCACCCCCTCTCCAATCATTATGAGGCATACAGAAAATCTTTGGAAGTGCATTTATCTAAGTAGGTACAATTCAAGTCAATTTTGGTAAGAAAAACAAAAAAACTCAACCACAACCAGAAGGATATAGGACTATGTTCCAGCATCAGCTTCTGGAGCTGCTCCCCTGCTTCAGATTTTGAAGACTTAAATCAAAAGTAATCAAAAACCATTTAGTCTTTTATAAATGTAAGAACCTTAGAAGAAAGAGCTCTCTTTTTAGACTCTACAAGGTCTGCAGCAGTGTGCTGTGATGAGCTGGCAGTGGCAAAATGTTGAAGTGAAATCACAGAACTCTTGGGATGGAGTGAAAGTCTCTCTATGTTTCAGTCCCTACCACCTTCACCTGATTGGGTGCCCCAGGCCATTCCTGCAACCCCTGCACCCGCCCTGTCCCCAGAAAGAGAAAACAAAACGTCCCCGTCCCATACAGCCCCTCCCCAACACACTTGAATTCAAAGGGCATCTCTTCTGACACAGGGCAGCCCTGCATCCTCCCATCCCTACCCGGGAGACAGGTGCAAGGGTTTGGGAGGGTTAGGGATTATTGAATGGAGGGGAGAAGATGGATCAGGAGAAAAACACAGAAACAAACACAGAATGTAGGTTTCAGTGCTCTCCCACTGTGATTAAGGAGGTCTGGTATGGGCCAGGGATTCCAGTCTCGCCTGGGTACTCAGACACACCACTGGCCAAGCACACAAGCACAGCCACCAGTATTTCTGGGGAGAATTGGTGTGTGGAAAGAGCATGTTCCAGCTCAGATTAATGGCTCTAAGCCTTTCTGCTCTGTGCCTCAGAGATGTATGCATGAGCAAGCTCCATCCCATCACACCACCATCTCAAAGGAGTCTGGCTTGCTTTTAAATGCAAGAGAACACAGAGGGTCCCAGGATACAATATCCCAAGTTTCAACAAACGCTCAGAATGGTACAAGCATTTACGTGATGAAAACTGAAACGATTACCATGTGGAGTCAAATACTCTGCATTCCAGCTTTGTGGATGCCAAATGTTTTAACACAGACTGAAATCAAATCCTCCCCTCTAATAGAGGAGCAGGTAACAAAATATTCAGAAACGAAAAAGCAAACAAACAAGTTCTCTTCTGGGATTAGGAGATTTCATCTTTTACAGTTAAGTTTGTTTCTGAGAGGAGAAATGTTCTTAAAGCTTAACCATTTCCCTCCCCTTTTTGATCATTTCCAGATCCCCAAAATGTCACCAAAGAAATGATTATTTGCCCAGTACTGCAAAGAAAAGAGCAAAGCTAACAAAGAAAGCCCCATATTCAGATCACACCTCTGTCATATGCCTTTTCTCCTCCAAGATACTGAACACACTGCTGCCTAGAGATGGGTAGCAGTTAAAATGTCCTATTAATCAGGGTTTCACAAATCACCCAAATCCCACGGCAACATTCAAATGTCTTCTAGTGAATGTCCTTGAAAGGTGAAATGGTTTCACGGTCATTCCAAGCACACAACCAAAGAAACAGCTGAGGGTAAGTAGAAACAAACAAGAGAATAAGGAAATGAAAAATGAAACGAAAGAAAATAAGTAAAATAATTTTCTTAATTTTAAGAGACTTAAGATTGATAGTTTTAACTACCAGAATCACAGTGTGCAAATGATCAAACTTGCAACAAATAGATTCATTGCCCCTGAAACCACATCTTGAATTGTAAGTAGTTATGCTTAGTGGTGCAAACCAGGCATCGTGGCATAGCAATGACTTTAACACACCTGAAACACTTCTACACAGTCCAAAATAAATAAATGAATCAACTGCAGGCTTTCCGAAATGAAAGACGCTTCAATAGGTTTTCAAGCCCAATCCACAGCCTTAGAGCAGGTCAAGTAATTTCCTTTAGGTTCACCCTTCATGAAAACCAAGGAGCATCAGAAGAACAGTAAAAAATGCTTCCTCCTGCTCCATTGTGATACCCCTCTTCAATCTCTCCTCTTCTTGTGCAAGGAGCCCAGTAAGTTTCCTCAGAGAAACCCTTTCACAGCTTGGGTCATCACTGCATCCCCTCCCTGTTCCTTTCCAGCTCAAACACTTTTTTTTAAATTTATGAATGGGACTAGCACCACACATCGCATTCCAGAAACAGACAGGAGTATTTTAAGTTTTGCTTTTTTCTGCTTCCCTAACAGTTTTAGAATCCAGTTTACTATTTCTGACCGCTGACCTTTCCACAGAGCTCATTCACATGCCATGACGATCCGAAGAAACACATGTAAAATTACGATGCTCCCTTCAGACGTGTTAGCCTGGATTTATCTCCACGCAGTTGTAGCTGACGTTTTACCACTCAGCACAAGGACCCTCAATAATCCTTTGCTGTTGTCCTTCACGTCCTTTCAGGGATTCAATCTCCTCCCTCCACGTGGGCACCTCGCCATGCAGCTCCTTTCCCAGAGCTGAGGGTGGCTCCCAGGCCCGGGAGGCTCCACCAGTGACCACCTCCACAAACCCATCCCAGCCGCCTCCTCCTGGCTTCCTGCTTTGCTGTTTGCTCAAGGCAGAGAGGGAAGACAATCACATGGGCAGTTTATTTTTGCTGAGAATCTTTTCAGGGCCTTCATCAAATACCATTTGCAAATGCGATTAAGCAGCATCAATCCAGCTGCCCCTGCCCACATGCTCACTGCTCCCTTCAGAGAGCTCCAACAGATTTCAGAGTCATGATTCCTCTCTGCAGGAACTGTGCTGTCTCTTCCCCAGTATATCATGTTTCATCATGTGCTCTCAATTGTGCTGTTCAGAACAGTTTCTACCCAGTTGCCTGGCACAGATATCAGGCCTACTGGCAACAACAGACACAAACACTCTGCAGATTATCAGGTTCTTTGTGAAGTACAAGGTAGTGGACATAAGAGCTGTAATAAACTGTGCTGTCCCTCAGCTGGGCATGACTGTAAGAGCCAAGATAATTTCCAGATGTCTCAGTACTGCAAGATACAAAGTTAGTGATAATGACTTCAGCTACCCTGTATCTTCTCTTTGTTTGATTAAAGAAATAATATAGAAGGAAAGATTTGATAAGCTTATTTCTCCAGGGAAAAGAAGGGGTCAGAAACATACAATTGATAGAGGAGCCTGCATTCAGCAAGCATCCTGGCTGTGGGAAAAAAAGACAGACCACAGGAAGAAAGCATCACACAAGCAGCAACACTATGCAAAGCAAGGCTTGATATAAAGAGGATTGATGGAGCGTCATCTGACCCCAAGCATTCCAAAAAAAGCTGTCATGTAGCATTACAAAACAATTCTGTTTCAGGGCATATGTAGAAGAGAAGGCATTTGTAGTAAACCAGCCTTTTAACAACATACTTAAGATGCACTCCATTTATCAAAGTCCCAAACTCATATGACATCCAGAGAATCTCGGAAACACTGGAATATGACCAACTGTCATTCAAATCCGATCAGTGCATCTACTTCAAAGAAGAATCATCAGTTAAATCTTTTTGGACTTAATCCCCAAATGTAAGCATTAAAGAAAAAATCAGTGTGATATTATGTAATACCTAACATCATATTTAACAGCATATATATTGTTACATGTAAGAGAAGTCAGAGCATATCTTGCTTTAGAAATCATGCACTGGAAATTTTATTTTTAGAATTCAAGGTCTGAGCTGTCCCACAATAGTAGTGTCCATTTTGCCCCAGGAACAACAAAATCTGATGATTCTAGAGATCTGCCTAGTCCAGTACCCTGTCACTGACAGTGATCGACAGTAAGTGCCTAGAGAAGACTCTAAGACAAATGTAAATACATGGAGATACTTCCACAGAGCTCAGCCTCCAAAGACTTGTTCTCCCACTAACTCATAAGGTTGCAATTTGTATCTGCATATTTTATGGTTTGATGGATTTCAACTTCCAAGAATGTGTACAACAGATTTCAAATCCACGTACCCTGCTTATATCCACAGTGCCCTGTGGGAAGAAGTTTTGTACTCTGTGTGAAGCTGCAGCTCCTTGTGCCTTCCCTATCCAACTGATCCTAATTAGTTCCTTATGCTTAAGGTAGAAGAGAGCAATTAGCTCTCCACACACTTTTTCCATGCCAGATGCCTTTTGAACTCTTGGGCAAATACTTTTTGATCTGACAACCTGCCATTTTCCATTTTGGCAGCTGATCTACAATCCTGCCTACCAACACTCCAATCTAAAACCACACACTCCTCTCTGTCCTGAAAGAAAAAAAATCAAACACCCTGGGCAAAAAAAAAACCCTCTCCTGAGTTAACACAAAGTGGTGATCTAGCAGTTTTGTTACTGCTCTGTCTGTCCCAACTGTTTCTTTCACTTTTCTCCATCCACAGGTAACCTATCTGGTATCCTTGTCTCCACCTGATGCCCGGAAAGAATCGCTAGTTTTTTATGCCTGCCTCTTCATTGTTCTCCTTGTGCCAGTATGTTGATACTCAGATTCACCTTCTACATGTACATTAACATCTCCTTTATTTATGCCCCACCACCCGCTCTGGGTGCTTCCCAGTGTCTCCCCATCCTTACACAGCAAATACCACGCACACTTCCTTCATATCACCTGCTTTCCTCCACAGCCAGCCTCCCACAGCCAGTCTGTTCTTCCATCAAATCTTGTGCTCAGTCTCTTCCCTCACTTCGCAGGTTTCAAATTCCTCTCATTCCTTCCCCCATCAGACATTTCAAAGACTCCTAATTCAATGAAAGATGACAAGCTCAGGCCTCTTTCCCTGTAAATACTTTTCTTTATTTTCTCACTATAACCATTACTGCTGCTTTCAGCCTGCTGCATCCATCCCCTCTGGGGCTGCCATGATTTCCTTCTCTTTCTCTTTTCTCCTCTCCTCTGCACCGCCTATCTTTTGAAGCCTTCCCTTCCAAAAGAACACTTGTTCTGTTTCAGCACGCTGCCTCTCCGGGACAGATGCCTACTTTGTGTTTGAAAGAGCACTTGCCATGCTGTGGGCATAAACAGATGAGGAACTGCAGATCTGACACCGTGACTGCAGCAAGGTTGACACAGAACAGCAATAGGGAGGCTGTCCTAGGATGGGCCATAGAGAGTGAAATGAAAAATGCAGGATCCTAAAAATCTCCAGTGGACATGAACACCACCCAGAGCCTTACCTTCTCCCACCACGCAGCCTTTCGCTGAGTTACAAGCTGGTGCAGTTGGTCTTGGAGAGCCATTAGATCTCTGGATAATCTGTCCATTTGCCCAGTCAGCTTGTCAGCCCAGGGGCAGCAGGAGGTCACCTCTGGCAGCCTTCTTTTCTCTCCATGAGCGTCCTGGGCCTCCCATATATTTCCCTCTTCAGCCATATTATCCAACACAGTTTCCTAAACAAAAAACAATAAAAGTTACTTTTCAGCAGGAGCTAAAATGGCTCCCCCCATCCTCCTGGTAATTCATAGCTAGGAGTTCACTGCTGCCATCTCAATATACGGTTGCTCCACAATTTCAGAGTTATTTTAAGAGAGAACCTCCTCAGTTCACTATAACATATTTCCAAGTTAACAGAAAACTTATGTTGCTAACCTAGTTAATTTTGGAAAGCACTGCACAGTCAGCTACTCTCCACTGCACTAAAGTATAAAGTAACACTCATGAGATGGAGATGATCAGCACTGCAGCAGCTCTAGGTATGCCCTTCCTCTCAAATTCTGAGGTTGGATGCACTTCTATGGCTTTTTGTAACAAAGTGATGACCAGGACGGAGGTACATGCTCACACTGTTTGGGAGAGCCCCACCTGCTCTAACACCCACAGGTGCCCACGGAAAACTCCACAAGTTGAGGAACATCCAGAGATCCCTGCTCCAGGCTGATCAGGAACTGGCAGCTCTGCTTGACCATGACCATCTAGCTGGTTTGATAATTAATTGTGCAATTGCCTTCCGAGATAGCAACTGCCATTTCAAATGCTCAAGGAAAAAAAAAAAACCAGAAGCATTTAAACAAAACATTCAGAGTCCATCTATACAGTCTGGTGCACAGATTGTGCAGAAACACAATTTTCAAGCCAGAGTAGCACAGCATAACTAAAGGACTCAGGCCTCACTCACAGAGTATTAAATATTTATTTCCATACTGTTATCAAGAAGACATTCAATAGGAGAGGTCATAATCTCTTTTAAGGACATAATTTGCATTCAAAATTATCTTTAGCAATTGAAGAAGTAATTTAAGAACACTGGCAGGAAATTCAGCAGTTGAGCAGCGTGGTCTATACACGAGCAAGGAAAAACCAAGTGGATAATTACTGGCACAGCAGCAACATTGCTGGATGAGACGTCAGAGAGCCAGAAGTCACCGATGTCACACTGTTAAAGTCAAGCACCATGTCACAAAGTATAAACACAAGTCTCCGTGACAGAAGAGTGCTGACTGTAATGCTGACATACAGGTGAGGCACTTGAAGTTAAACACAGACAAATGGGAGGGAAAGTCCCAGATGAGAGCAGCAACAAACATCAAAAGCTGGAATGAATGGCCTACAAGGACACATAAAGACATCAAAACTTTTGCTTAGCCTAGAAACAGGGACTGGGAAGGCAGTGACATGCTAACAGCCTTCACTTATATAAAAGACTGCTATAAAGAGCATAGGAATTTTTATTTTTTCCCTTCTTTCTCTCTTTTCTCAGAAGGTAGGTTAAAAACTCTAGCTTAATTCACAGCAAGAGATTCTTAGGCTCATGCAAGAAAAAGCTTCAGAAGACAGCTACAAATGGCATAAGGCACCCTGCAAAACCTCCTTTCTAGGCAAGCATTGGTACTGGGAATTGGCACAAAGCAGCACTAAGGGCAGCAGCTCCTGCTGACCCATGGCCCAGCTCATGAGAATGCAGACATGGTAGGGACATTGACAGGATAACAAACTGCATGGATATAAAGCAAAGGGGTGTGGTTTTTTGGGAGGTTGGGGGTTCTTCTGTTTATGCCTTATTTTGAAATTCATTAAATGACAGAATTGTAAAGTAACATTAACATTTGGACAATGTTCTCAGGCACATGGTGGGATTTTTGGGTTATCTTGTGCGGGCCAGGAGTTGGACTCAACGATCCTTGTGGATCCCTTCCAATTCAGGATATTCTGTGATTACTGCAGTCATTCCAGTTCCTGCAGTGATGTCGTGCTCTGTTGTGTTCCTGCCCACCACCATCAGAAGAACTGGCAGCAGCTATGCAAGAACCATCCTATCCCTCAGGTCAGCAACACAAAACACAAGTTTGGTAGAAAGAAAACTACAGTCTTTTCAAAGCACATCTCACTCCCATACTGTATCTCATTCTCATCCTACTGCATCCAGGAACAACCACCATCAGCAGTGACACAAAAGGCAAATTCACCATCCAGCACATTGAATGGTTTAAAAAGATGTGTTGGTCAAGTATTTATTTAGGCCTTAGCTCCAGAAAGCAGGCTAACACTCTCCACACTCTTCAACATGTCAAAGGCAAATGTTTTTGTGGATACACAGAAATACTTGCAGTTGTATTTTATCTATCGGGAGCCAGGCCTGTGCTAATTTGATGCTTTCCAAAAAACCCTAAGATGGTAAACATGTAAAGCAAAACCCATTAGATAACTAATGAAAATTGGAAGTACCCTTCAAGACAGGTGAGGTAATTCCACACTGCTCTCTGCCTTGCTTTTAGTGTAGAAGGCGGCATATGGGTAATTAGCAGTCAGCTCACCAATTCTCAAAATTTTGTAAGCTCATACAGCTAATGTGGTGTGCTAAAGAATTATTTCAGCAACACTGAGTGGGCAAAAGTCGTAGAGAGAAGTGAGATGGATGGCATCGTTTGCACTCACTTGAGAAATCCTAAGATGCGCAGAGAAAGGGTTATTGATTTTCTTATGTTCATTCAACACAGTTCAAGGGGAAATCAGCAATGTCAACACACTATTTGGCTGGGAAAAAATGAAGTTGTTTTCAATATCAGCTGCCTGCAAATTTAGTTGTTCTCAAGACTGCAATAAAGCTTAGAGGCCCTCTTCTGAAAAGCCATTTAATTTTACCAAAGTGTGCGACTGCTATGTTTAAAAACTATTAAAAAGATGAAGATCAGACCTTTTAATTTGTGTTAACTATATGAAATTCTGCCATTCTGCCCTGCAATTTCTCAACTCTGCTGGGTGAGTCCTACTGAAGAAAACAGGAATGAAAAAGAACTATGAAAACATTCCTTACTTTACCAAGACTTTTTTTTCCCTTTTTCTCAAGTGCTGTTGAACAGCTGGTTGCAACATTTAATTTTGTGGGACTAAAGAGCCTTTGGAAGTAGTCAGCTATGCTGAAGTCAAGAAAGCTGCACCCTTCAAAATCAGTTTGATTCATTACCATCCACTGCCAGTAAACTGGTTCCAGTTGCTTCCACTCCAAAAAGGCTTCCAGCTGCATGGTTTCAGACTCCAGGAGATGTAATAGCTACAGGAAAGGAGACAAAGGAAAGGAAATCAGGTAATGTTGGTCACTTCAGAACTACATGAAATGTGTGCTGGGCCTGAAGTACAAAAACAGTGTGAGTGGTACATGGGACAACTCTGGGTGACTTTACAAGAACATTGTAAAAGCAGATGGGGAAACATGAAGTGAAACACTTCTTCCAGCATCACTGATTGATATCCCTCACGCCAAATGTACCAACTTCTTCAGCTTTTCTACACATAAATGTGAGTTTCCATATTGTTTGGAGGCATCAAAGAGACGTGCTTAGGTGAATGACCAGCTTCAAGTCTTCTATGCTTTTTGATTACCAAAATAAGCTGTTTCTCCAAAAGTATTTTTCCGCATCTATCCTTTCACTCTGAAACAGCATGGAAGAACTCACTCTAAAATGTTACGTATTTTATAAACTGTCTGATCTGCTGCATGAGGTATCCCTCCCTTTGCCTGAGAGCACTCAAAGGAGAGATGTTGCATTATAGCCACGCAAATTATAATTTTTTCACAAATATATACATGATACACATATATGTACACACATATGCGATGAAGGAGACATTCCAAGACTAAATATTTATATATCAGAAAAGAAAAAGTTCTTGTAAAGAATGATAACACGAACAAATTTACTATAAATCAGAGCTCACCAGCTTTAACAATTTTTGTTCTGACCATATATTTGAAATGAACAATTTTAACACCAATCTGACACCAAAGGCAACTTCTTAAGATGACCACAAAGAGTGTAGTGCCTTGAGGAGCATGGAAAGGACCAGACCAGTACCAGCTAAATCCATCTTGATGCCATGATGATTTTTTGCCTTTTCTTTTATACTCCTTTTATACCTTTTTATAACTTCTGTATTGGTAGGTTTTTTAGCCTACATTCTTAGACTTATTTGTCAAGCTAGGAGACTATTAGAAGCTTCATAGTTAGGGATCAGTGTGCCCCAGACCCCAAGGTCCTCTCCAGAACACATTCTATAAACTAAGATAGAACCATCCAGGGGAAGGTTCCTCGGGGAGGGGGGCTCACTTGAGCCTCTCATTGGGGAATCTTTGACAGGTATGCTAATTAGTAAGACCTATAATGTTAGACCAGATCTATCAGGTGTGTGCATTGCGGGGTGCATTTCGGCGCATTCCACCTGGATGTGGTGCACCTAAGGTTTCTCAAAATAAATACCAAGGTAAAATCCCTTTTTCCCTTCTAACTGTGTTTGATTCTTGATTTTAAGACCAGGAAAAGGCATCAATCTAATACAGACAACTAACTATCTTCTGCTAGCTTTGTTTGCTTTAGTTACTTAGTACATAACATAATTTAAGTAACTGCAAAGTCTGAGTTGACTTTGCAATTTTATTATGCAGGTATTACTTGAAGATAAAGGAACCAACGAAAGGAAACCACTTTGCAAGAGTAACTGCTGGAAATTATAAGCAGTTTGCTCTAAAACACGGCTGGATCCAAAATACAATTATTACACATTTGCTCACACACCAGACACTTGGCATTACGCTTAATGACTCTGCTAGTTTCAAGCTCAGCTGGGATATAAAAGGTGGAAGAATGGGGTTCTGTCTCCTTTTTTCTTTTCTCCTTTTTTTCTTTTTCATAGGTACATCTACAGCACAAATGGCTTACATTATGGAATCTGAAGCTTGCAATAAAACCCAGCCAAAAAGTTGATTAAATATTCAGGGAACAGCGAAGTTACTTGACTTTAAAGTAGCTTTGTAATGTGGTCACAAGCTGCATGTGAATGCAGTATGAACATGTCTTATTACAGCTAGAGAGGGCTGAAAGTTGGAATGGGGAGTTTTTCATTCTGAGCCTTCAAAAAAAGAATGATCTTAATAAAAACACAGTCATCATCTTTATTCTCACTAGAATGTTAGAAGCGCCATATGCCACTTGGTTTCACAGCACAACTGAAAGGGTATGGTTCTGAAACTTCACCAAACCTCTGAAGGATCTGCTGGAGTTAACTGACTTTAACAAGAATCAAAGCTTCCTGAGCAGTCTCCTAATCTCAAACCCTTTGGGATCTTTTGTATTTAGGGGCTTTTGTTGCCTTTTTTTTAACTGCTTCATTAGTTACACAAAACTTGAACAGCCTGTGTGAAAGCATTCATCTGACTCACCTACTTACAGCATCCTCACCTTTCACTAAGGTATCAACACCCTCAGAAATATCAGGCCAGCAACTGTGTGCTAGATTGCCTCAGCCATAAATCAGTAAAGGGATGACTACAGCCATCCTAGGAGGACAGTTTCCAGCATAGCTGGAATACACCGTGGCAGCCTCAGGCAAGCCTGCAATAGCCAACATTTGAGTTTCTACCCTGAGGGACTTTAGGCACTGCTCCTGAATGCCAATATCCTCTGCCATCCTCTGTATGGGCCTTGCAAGGCTTTGATGTTATTGCAGCACAGAGAATAAAGCAGAACACAATAAAAAATAATGTACTACAAATATCCTTGAGACACCCTAGCAAAAATCATAAAAACAAATAAATGTTCAAGGTTGGGAAGGGACAATGGATTGTATGTCCATGTGCCTTGAATTTGGTCACAAGGACAGCCTCCACATGACCCAGGGGTGACAGGTTTTCACTCAGACATGCCTGCACTTGGGAATGAACATTTCTGTTAGGCAGCTTCCTTCCCCCAGCCTCATCCTCTGCACAAGCTTCTCACAAGCACTTCGTGTTCTTTAACAAACTCTTGCTTTTTGTGACTTTGAGGTGTACATTTTCTTAGGTCACACATCACAGTCATACCAGAGCTGGTATTTCAGAAACCAAAGCCCAAATTGTACCTCTGCATTTCCCCCCCACCACCGTACCTTTACTTGGTCATTTACCACCAACAAGAGTTCACATATGCCATGAGCAGTTCCACTTCTGCTGCTACATGAACCTCTCAAAATGTAAAACAAATTCCTGAGCTGTAACTAAAGCTACCTGCCCATTTTCAATGAACTAAGAACCCGATACTGTCATGCCTCCTAATGAAATTTAAAGACTGAAGTCTGTAGAAGAGCATCAATATTTTTTCATTAAGAAAGTGAAGCAGGAAGTCAAAAATGTGCCTCACGTGGGTATCTAAGTGATGCTTAAGGATAATGCCTGAAAATTGTGTTTCGCTCTACACAAAATTAAGACAACAAAATCCATTTCCTTCATTCTTCTGGAGGAAGTTATTGCTCTAAAATATTTACACTGACTGAAAAAGTAATGACAAATTCAAACTGCTAATCTCTGTGGCAAGGCAATTCCATAATGACTGCTGAGAGCAAACACTTTGCAGTAACAACTTCTTTAAGCCATTGTAAAGAAACCACCCCTGGTGCAATCAACAGCTTTGCTATAGAGGGTAAACTGTGCCTAACTGAGCTGCCCCAGAGCAGGCTGCCAGGAAACCTCAGTGTGATGCAGAAGAATTCTAGCTCTGTGAAGAGCATGCCTTGCTTCCTCCGGCACGTGGTTGTGACCTCCAAAGCCAAATATCCAGCATCCAACCCAGATCACAGGCCTCAGGAAACTGTGGGAGCTTCAGCTGCAAAGTCTGAGATGACAAGGTGGTTTTGGATACTTCTCTAGAGATATTCAAAAGCCATCTGGACACAGCCCTGAGTAACGTGCTCCAAGGGACCCTCCTTGAGCAGGGAGGTCAGACCAGCTGGCCTCCAGCGGCCCTTTCCAACCCTACCCATTCTGTGATGCTCAGCAAGAGGCCAAAGTTGAATCTTCCTCAGGATCCACAAGTATAACTCATGTGCTGTTTAAACATATTTGTAATTACTTTTTCTGTAGAGATATTAATCTCTTTCACATTATTTACCACCATATTACAAAAATCATTAGTGCCTGTAGACTGTTACGGAAATCAATATTTAATAAATTTGCAGCATAATGCTCCCTTTTCACAGGCTCAGTTCCAGAGAGCTCCCCACAATAAGTATTTAATCTCTGATGCCCACAGCTCATAATTCAACTACCACAGCACTGACGAAACTATTTTTAATCAAAAATTGCTCTGCCTAAATGTTCAGAAAATCATTTTATTGTTAGACAGACAAAAAATGGTCTTTCAGCAATAAATTCTGTTTCTTGGCTCAGAGACAAAACCCTGCTAATTCATCACCATTCACATACATCTGTACACAGTAAACTTGCATTGGACTCCTGAGCCCTGCAAACCTCACTCCAGATGCCAACATCTCTGGAGAATTACTCAAGGCTTGAGACAGGGTTGGCTTAGTAGGAAAGCTTATATGGGGAAACTATCAAGACTATTCAATGATTATATTTGTTTAATAGGAAATTGCTTTATTCACTGTGCACTTGGGTAATTTGAATTCTAGTTCTGAATATCTCACAGCCACAGGAGAGAAGCTAAGTGGAGAAGTTCATTCTAAAAAAAATGCAAAGAAAAGAGGTAAACAATCATGAAAGTGACACAATTTACACTAACAGAAGTAAATCATAACTGGGACTAAGGCTTTAGAGACCTAACTGAGCATCAAATGAAAAAAAAAAAAAATTCAACACATCTTCTCCTCTACCAATAGAAAACTCCCTTAACTGAAAAAACATGCAAACCTTGACAAATGAGAGTCTCTCAGCAGGCAGGCCGCTAGGTGGATGGCATTTGGTTTAAAATGGCACACACTGCCCAAATTGCCTTTGGCAGGGCTAAGTTTTGAGACCCCCTTCACCAAAAAACCCCAGAGAAAATCTCAGTATCACAACCATCTCAGGCTGGGACAAACAAACAGTGTAGGTGGACACACTCAGTGCTCCAAGTTTCAGTTCCACATTGTGATTCTTCCAGAAGCAAAGCTGGTTTAAGACATTGCCACACATCCCTTGGAGGCTAAAGCAAAAATAAACAGGCCTGAAAACTAGAAAGTCACGCTGGAGTAGTGTGAAATACAAGCAGCTGAAGAGCAAAAACCTTCAGAACAATAAGCAGCCTCTAGCCACAAGGCAAATAAAGACTGTCCCTAATTTGTCTGCCTGTGAAATATCATGAGACCCAAGACACAGCAGGAGAAGCACTGCAGGCCAACCATCACGAGGCAGTGGATCTGAAAGGCTCTTGGAGAACAGAAGTGGATGAGAATTTCTTCCAGCACCAGCTATGGATCCCATAGGGACCTTGACCAACATCCCAGCAGGGATAGGAAAAGACCTCTGGCTCCAGAAAATAGTATTTCTGTGTCTGATGAGCACCACCTCTTTTGGAGTTGTAATTTTGGGGGGTGGTTTTGTGCTGCAAGGGCAAGCGGGACTTGAATCTTTTGCAGAAGACACAATACATAAAATACAAAACACAGCAGCTTTGGGTGCAGGAGTATAATTCCAGATGCTTTGATATGTGCAAGATCTCCAACACCTAAATCAAAATATGTAACTTTTCCACCCACCAACGCCAGTTTTATGCCACCACAGCTCAAAATTCAACTGAGCTATCTCGGTTTCACACTGCTGAGAGCAGGAAATCAAACCACTAGTTAAAAACTTAAATGACAAAGATCATCATTATAAAACATAATTGCTATTTGTGGAGGGATTCAGAAAACAGCTGTTTAAAATGCAACTGAAAGAAAATTAAATTTAAAACAAACAGAATGAGGCATTTGGCAGATAAAAATTGTATTACAGCTTTCACATTGGTAGGCAATGAAGTGGGATGCATTAATGGCATTCATTTGCAGAGGAACGGGTCAATGAATGGACTGCTTGGCATTTTCCCTATGGAAACGGCATGTATTAAAACATGGCAAAAATACCAGGAAAAAGAAGACTGAAGTTTTATACTTCAGCAGCCAGGATCAATACATGTAAGAATGATTTTCTTACCCTAAATGTACCAATGATTTTGGGTGCCCAACCTGGCATACCTGAAATGCCAAATTTTCAGGCAGTACCAAATACTTTTAGCTCAGTTAAAGCACATCCAGTAGATACCAAAACTCACAATTTACTTTAGAGAAATCTCAGCGAGAGGATTTCAAAGAAAAGCATCAAATTGTATCACAGTACTGCCTGACAGCTGTTATTATTGTACTGCCAACCAAAACCCCCATGCAGCTGATGTCAAAAAAAGACCATTATTCTTCTCCTTTTATTCAGACTTTCTGTACACAGAACAAAGCACTATCCATACTCATTTCTTTCCTTTCCTCCCCCCCATACACTCACCCATTTCCCTGTATTTTTAACAGGCCACAGAAACACACATAGAAATCAACAAGAACAAGCAGTTTCTAACTTGATTAACTGTTCTGAATTCAGAATTGATGCCACACTTCTGAACAGCTCCAATATCCTGGGTTCCGTGCACTTCCACACAGGGTGTAACTACACCAAGAAGTGCTGGTTATAGGAGGAGCATCCCTGTGTGTGTACGTGCCTTGTTTTCCATGCACCTGTTCCATGGGTGTCCTGACCTTCCACAAGCACCTGCCAGCTAGCTCTCTGCCACGTTCTTTGCCTGCACACCTGTAAGGACCAGGTGGGCCTTACCCCAGGACTGGATGAGCAGCGACATCCAGACTTCCCCAGCTGTGCCTCAAGGGAGACAGGACAGAGCTGCACAGCTGCACCTGCACTCCCAGGACACCTTGAGATGGGTATCATGATGAGGACTGGCTTGTACAGCACCCACAGCAACAGAAACCCAACCTCTAAGCACCAACAAATATAAATGTTAAATAAAATTGAGGTCTTGCCCAAAGACAGAAAAAGAAACAAAGACGAATGGCTTCTGCCATCAGACACCCAACAGCACACAGAATTATCAGATGTTCATCTTTGTTAAACAATTAATTTAAAAATTTATTCAATATGCGGATTAGTCTAAGCTTGCAGCTTGATATGAGTTACAGTTTCTCCCAGCCTAGCTCTTTGACAAGCCATCATAGACTATTTGTGCATGCAGGTATTTTCACACATTTTAAAATGTTACTGACTAGAGAAACTACTAATTTAAAGTCTGCTATAGTTTCTCATGTCAATTAATTTCTCTTGCTAGTCTCTTTCACACTTCTTTAAATTAAGCGACAAACATTTAAAAAGAATCACAAATCCAAAATCTCTCTCAAACCATGAGTAACAGCTGATTTTACAACTCTATTTCCTTGGCTATTTAAAAAAACAAAAATACCTGCCAGTAGAGCTGAGTTAACATTATGGGCCAATTGCACACAAAGTTTAATTTTACAAGGCTGTAAAAACAGCTCTACCAGTCTCCTCACAATGTGAGCTGCAGTCTCACATCCAGAAAAGCAGTTCAGTTCAGCTTTCCAGTAACAGTTCAGTTGTGGCCCAAGCCATTGTAATATATGGATTTAACTGCAGTCTGCTTCTTTAATCAGCAGTGAGGCTGGAGAACACAGTGGTCCTGCCTTGCTTGACTTTCTGGATGGGTTAAGTGTATTTTTGATTCTGAGGTGGATGCAGGACAACACAAGGTCCCAGTTAGGGATCACAAAATGATCACAGTTCTGGGGCACTTCAGGATCAGCCTTCATCAATAGCTGTACTGTAAGAGAAGAGTGAGAAGCCTGGGGTCCCTTTTCTGTCAGAAGTTGCTAACTCATTTCTCTTTGGCATGAAAACAACAACAGTGAAGACTCCACAAGCAGCTCTGCACTATCTAGCGGCTACTGTTAGCTTCAAGGCACAATTCAAGAGATGAGTCAGGAGTCTTTAAGGTCCTCACCCCAATTTTTTTCCTGATATTTTATTTGTTCCTTCAGGGAACAATCCAATACCCCAGTTAAGATCCACTAGGCTGCACCAGCAAGACCCTTTCTGACTCCATCACCAAAAACTATCAGCAAGTAAGCCACTCTCACTCTGAGGTCTCCTCCAACAGAATGTTAAGAGGCAGCATAGCATGACCAGGGGATTTTGATGTGGATACAAGACACACCTCTCACCACACCAGCCTCAGCTGGTAAGTGGCAATTCCATCTTCAGCTTACAGGCATCAAATATGATGCTGGTACAACCTTTGCTGTAGCACTGTGTGAGCCACAGTGCCTGCCTGTCCTCCCTGTGTTGACCCAAAGCATCACCTGAGCTGGACAGCTTGCTCCCCACACTGGGTTTGCTGGCCCTTCCACCAAAGAAAAAAAAAAAAAAAAAAAAAAATCAAACACCAACTGATGATAAAATACCTCAGCCTTGTCTCTCCAGCTTATTAATTCCAGCTGCATTGTCTCAGGTGGAATTATATTATAGTATATCACTGTCATCGTCACTGTCACAGCATTCAAATTATGTTAAGTATGGCATGAAACAAGCAAAAGCACAAAAGCAGCAGTGATGCTCAGTATCATTCCATCGGTTCTACTGCTGGCAATCACAACCAAGCGTTCATATCAGTGCGGTATGTATAGACTGCGTGTCAGAGACACCTTCCTTTCTTAGGGTGTAGGAGTCTAACATATTGCTGCTACATAGTCCAACAATTTATGGAGTCCATGATAAACCACTGCATCATTTTTCAAGGTCCAAGAACTCTATAAGCTTGGTCAGTAAAATGTACTAAGCAATAACTCATCCCCAAAAAAATGGTGATGGCAACTACAGAACTGCAGCTCTATTAACTCCTTTTTTTTTTGTATGGATAAGTTTAGCTGAAAGCAATATTAGTGACAAATTGCAGCCTGGGGAAATTTTCAGATCAAGGTAATAATGCTATGAGGTAGAATGATTTGCTTTAGTGTTGCTATATAATGCTGCCAGCTCCCTCCAACTGGACACTAACTGCAGCCAGAGGCCACCTTGCTTAAAAAAATATCTAAAGAAATATTTTAGCACTAAACCTGTCTGGAGTAATAAAACAAAACAGAGCGTCTTTCCCAAGAAGGGGCACTGGGAAAGTGAATTTGGGTAGAAAGTTCAACAACTAAATGATTCATGGCTGGTGACAAGCTAGTGCCTGTGAGATGAAGGAGCTGGTCTCCTGCTAACACTGCTGAACCACATTGGTGGGAAGGAACCTCTGGAGGTCTCTAATCCAATCTCCTGCTCTAAGCAAGGTGCTCAGGACTCTGCCCAGCAAGTCCTGAACATCAACAATGCAGCAGTCACCCCTGCTCCAGGATCTGGTTCCAGAGTCTGATCAATTCATGGCAATTTCTTCCTGTTTTACCTGGCCAGAATTTCTTGTGTTCCAACTTGTGCCTGCTGCCCCTTCTCCTGTCCCAGTGCACCTCTGCGAAGGGCTTCATCCATGCTCCAGCTCTGACCACCTCAGTGGCCGTACTGGATTTGCTGCTGGTGTGCCACTGTCCTTGTGCTGGGACAAGGACACCAAGCACTCAGGCTCACGAGCACTGGGCAGAGGGGCAGGATCCCTCCCTTTGCCCTCACAGCATTCCAGCTAACAGTGCCTGGGATGCAGTCAGCCTTTGCTGCCTGGGCACACTGCTGACTTCTGGGCAGCTTACTGCCCACCTAAGCCCCCAGGTATTGTTAAAGAGTACTGGACCAAGAGCTGATCCCAGAGGGACATCACTAACAGCCAGTTTGAGCTCAGTGGCCCAAACAATTTTCCACTTGCACCAGCGCTCACTTGTCCAGCCCACCTCTAACCAACTTGGCTATAAGGATGTCAGGATTTTCCTCGAGTGATACACAAACACAGGCACATTCTCTGTGCCTACCTGCCTTTCTCCAAGCTCTTTAATTGCATGTCTTTGCCTACTCCTGGGATGGGATACTCCACACTGCTTTGAAAGAGAACCAGCAGCAGGATCCGAGGGGACTGCAGAGATGGAAAGTGCCTATCCCAGAGCAGGTGGAACTGAACCAACCGGGAACAGCAGGCATCAGAGAAGCAGAAACCATCTGATGCCACAGCCAGTTGCAGGGAAGGAGGATTCTTTTGATCACATTCACCTTTTGAGATTTAAAGCAGGTTAGCTCCTGTAGAGGTTTCTTTCTACAGCATGAGGAAGTGTCATTCATACATTCCTAGCCTCTCCAATCTCCCTAAATTTACTCTCCCATAGGTATCCTTTCTCCTGTCATCAAGCCTGAACTTCCACTCTGACCTCCACCTACTTCGTGGCTCTGGATGGTGCTTGTCCATCTTCCAGACAGGATCTGGAAGCCAAGCCCCACTGCTTCTGGAGGGTGAGTAAAACCTCCAGCAGCAGCACAAAAGGGATCAACAGGGAAGTTAGGAGAGGAGTTCCTCACCCAAAACAGCTGGTCCACTGCCTGCCCCAAGAGGAGACCACACAGAGCATTCAAAGGCAAATCACTTATATAAAACTTTTTTCAGCCTTCCCTTCTAAAATTGATTTGAATCTGCTTTAGAAACTCCCACTACACATTATCTCACACAATTTGACTCCTCTTGCTTCCACAGTGCACAGCAGGCCAAAGATTTCCACCTTCTTAAGAAGGATCAGGAACTTGGCTACAAGCAGACAGTGTCTAAAAGCAGCTTTGAAGCCATTCGACCTCCTGATTTTACACGGATGACAAGGGTTGAATCTGTTCTGCCTCATTTTTGCAAATGAGTACCTCGATCCACTGTTGTCAAGAGGTTTTAATAACTCCTACAGCAAGCTATGTTTTATGTGATAAATGTCAGGAAATGAACTGAAAACCATTTGCCTACAGCATTTCGGAAGGAAGATGACATGGCAGCCTACCCTCTCCTGCTGTAAAGTGAATCATTAAAAAAGGCAGGAATAACATTCTTTGTTCCTGCCATGTAGCACAGGGTGGGCAGCACATACTGTCACTGACAGCTCCTTTGCTTTCTTAGCACTTATTCTTGCCTTGTGAAGAAATGTGAGGAAGAAAAATTATATCTGAATTGCCCAGAGTTTTTTGGATTTCTGTTTTAAATTGTTTTCTCAGTAGCCACTCTCCTAGTCTACAGGAAATATATAACAACCACCAAACCACCCTTTTGTAAGACAGTACTCACTGCTGTTCCAGTAAGCATCAGCCAAAAGGAACAAAATACACCAGAGCTTTTTCCAATTCTAACAATCTTCAACATATCAAGCTTCAAACCAACAGAGCCTTCTCACAGAAAAGAAATGAGTAATAAGTATTCTGAATTTTAAAGGTGATCAAGGCAGTCCCACTAAGAAGACCACAACACTTAAATGGATTGTGTTGAGCATCCTCACACACATGTAAATGCGGATTTCCAACAGAGTTTGTCCTCCCTGGAGGCTCTGAAACTCTACCTATCCCAGCACAGCAATTTTGCCGTGCCCAGCACCACAGCACCACTCTGCTCCTGACATTACACCAGCAAAACACCAAACTAGAGACAGCTAGAGAGAAAGAATAAACCTTTCAACCAACACAACCCACAGAGGTTTAAAGCCAGTTTTTGCTCTGTAATTCAGCTTAGCAATGCCAGGCACCAAGGAGAAAGCAGCAGCCCAGGAGTCTCCCACAGGGTCAGAAAGTCAGCTCAGGAGAGGGTTGCCAAAACAGTCCTGACCCTGCTCATCATAAAGCAGCATCAAGGGTATATTTCATTTTAGCCTGCAGGTTAAACCCATCCTTACAACCTCCACTCCTCCTTTCAACAACCATCATCACAATTTGAGTACTCTGGATCATTCAGCTCCCTCAAGCTTTCTTGTGTGAGCCTCCAGGCCTCCTGCATTTAGGTGCTGGAGCTCCATATATAATGCAATACATCATCAGATCTGCTCTCCTCTGCAATATTAATGCCAGCTCCCATGTTATTTCTCACCAACCTGACTACCATGCATGTAAAATGTCTAAAGTAACTGTGGTTGGAAGAGCAACACAAAACATTAAGTCATTTAACGGGGGGAAAAAAGCATTGCCTTTCACTGGCAGTGTTGTTCAGAGCACATGGCAGTAAGCGTGCTTTACACCTCTAATGCACAACCCAGCAGGAAAAATGCTAAAGTTGGAAACTGTAGCATTCAAAGTTAAAAAGTGCCAGAATTCAAGCTGCCTGAACAACACTAGTTTGACCCTCCCACATGTATAAGGTCTAGAATTATGCAACCAAAATGTTTCCCTTCATCATCTGTCTCACCAAGGGCACAGACTGGCTGGTGCTCACTCCACATGCTATTCCTTTTCCTTTCAAATGGCGCATTATTCTGTTTGTTCTTCAGAGGGAAGCCATAGCCTTATTTGTCACACATCATTCAAAACCCATTCTAAAGGCAGAATTTTTATCTTGAAGATAAACAAGTTATCTTCCCTAATGACCCATGTGAGACGAGATAATAGCATTGCTGTCGTGCAGCAAATGGGAAATGAAAACAAGGAGGTGTAAGTAAAATGCTTCCATTGCTTTTGGATGCCTTAACTGAGACTTCCAAGACATGATTTTCAGGAAATTTAAATGTTACTGTAAAGCTTTTTTTTCTTCATGTATCCATGAATTACTTCATGGATACATCTACCCAGCATAGCTCAACAACTTGCAGGGATGGTTCGGGTAGTTGTCACTGAAATCCTGAGCCAGCCTTGACCTTCCTGTCTACATTCAGCCCCTTGTGCCTCAGTCTGTTTCTTTTCACGTGTACAATACGAATTCTTTCACATCAGAGCTACCTTGCTTCCACAATGCCCTCATTCAGGCTCCTTTTCCATGGGTCTCTCCCAGCTCCTGACTTCATTGAACAAGAGCCAGAGCAAAAAGGTTCTTCACTATCCATCCCATCCCCTTCCAGAGTCCTGCTTCAGCTCCCAGGCTGCAGCTCCTAACACAGTCCACATTCCCTGTGTTCTGCAATGAATATTGGAATAGTTCAGTAAAATCAAGTTAAAGACAGGAAGAGAGGAAAATACTTTAAAAGGGCAAAGCATTTGCTATTTTTATTCCAAGTACTGTGGCAAGCATAATTATGCAAATTCAAAAAACTTGTCATAATTGACCTTTTCAAAACATGTGTGTCCATAGGCCTAACATACAGTTCTTTGGTGAACCTTGAAATTTATTAAAGGTCAGCAGCTCTAGAACCTAATTTAATTTCATCATTAAAGAACTTATTCAACATGCAGCCATCACCAATCATCAAGGAAAAACAAATTTGCTTAAAAACAGGTAAAAATTTTGATGCATTGGACTAGCAAAACCTGTACCTGTAAAAAGTTGTACAAGAAAATAAAAAAAAAGACGTTCTTGCTACAGAACCTATCAGTTTAGTTGTTGTTCTGAAAATTTAACAATGCCAAAATCCAAAGATTCTGGTCATCTGAAGCCCTGGAAGCAGCTCTGGTAAACGGTCAGGAGCCACTACTGATTCAAACTGAGTTAATTCTGGCAGTGTATAGAGTAAGATTAAAATCTCATTGTGTTTAGATTCTCCAGGGCTTGGCCGTCTCTTCTGTGCTACTGCTCCAAGAACTGTCACAGACCTTCATGCTCCTTTGGGGAAGATTGTTCTCCACCTTTACAATCTCATTTGCAGCGACAAGATCTCTCTCCACCTCGAAAACTGGTTCTTTCTGTGAAGAGCTCACACAGACCCTGGCGCAACACCTGGTAAAATGAAACTCCATGAAGATTTCGGTGACATCAGGACTGGCCAAGGAAGGATTTTGGACAGTACAGGCACAAAAAGAAAACCAAAACAGGGAAACCCCATGTTTTCACAAACACTCACAAGCCCCAGTGCAGTTACTCTTATGCTGTATTATTTTTTATGCAGGATCCACTTGAGAAATTTCAAGTACTTTTTTTCTTCCAGGAAAGTAAAACACGATGACAAATAGGCAAAGCTGTCCTTAATTAGAACAGCAGTTACAACACATAATACTGATCCTGTTCCATGACAGAAATGACAGAACTATGGCTTTTACCAAGGGAATGAAACAATAAACATATAAAAACCTGAGGGCCAGATCAAACAGAATTAGTTGCCAGAGCACCACAGACATGAATCTATGACAATTTATACCAATGAAGGCAGTTTGTCCTTGAAGCTCAAGGTCAGTTTTTCACTAAATACCAAATCTTTTTTCTGGAATTTACATGCAGTACAAGCCTTCATTTCCTGGCTTAAATCTTCTACCCAGCAGCATCACAGACTATAGGATGCATGTAATTTTTTTCCATTGGTATCTACACTCCAAGAAATGTGTTGCTTCAACTGCTTCTTGTACAACAGATGGAAGGACATCATAAAATATCAGATGGCTCCCTAACAGGCTCTTTGAAATTCAAATAAGGTTACACATCCTTCACCTCACCATACAAGACCACAACAGGGTTGATTACAGAAATACTAGCACGGGTCTGTGTCAAATCAATAATGTGACACGGTGTCAAGCTTATCAGGGGGGTTTAACTATTTATTTTCATTTAGCACCTGCCTGCAGCGCCTGTCACCACCAGGAACATTCCAGGAAGTCCCAAACAACCAACACAAGGACACCAAATATAGCCTGGGACACAGCAACTGGAACTATCTTGCCATAGTTATTCCATTTTCATCCAAAAGGGTGAACAACCTGGGATCCACTTCTGCAGATAATGCAATAGCACAGTAATTATTCAGCAGCCAGACAAATAACCTGTATTAGCTGACAGACCTCACTTTTGCAGCTCTGCCCTCACACACATTCCAGGAGGTGGTGCTGTCCCTCGGATGCACTGAAATCACTGGTTTCTCTTTGCAGATAAAAACTTTAGCAGATCAGGGGCACTTTATGCAAGTGCACAAGCCCAGGACACCAACTGAAGACTCAACTTTCATGAAAAGTAACTGATAAATGCACATTCAGCATTTCTGAAAACTCCAATTCTACCAGTTCTTAATGCTTCCAATCAGAATGCACTTGTTCTGGAAAGAACAGCAGCTCTTTAGTGCTTTGCATGAATTCAAGCCATGGGCTATTACTCACAGAGAATAAACCTGTTGTGTCACCCATCTGTAACAGCCATCTGGGACAGATGTTTTAAAAGGAAACTGCCACAAGATTTAGGGTTCACTATCAACTTACCTTACATCTTGATCAGTTACCCCCTGAATGACACAGTAAGAAACTATGGACCCCACCTGACTGAAGGAAGCAATACAGATTCTCTACATTGGTGTCCTTCCCTGATATATCAACAGTCCAGAAAGCAGATCAGTGCTATGCCTGTACCATCCTATCCCATCCTACTCAATCCCTGCTGCTTGGAGAGCTAAAGCTCAGTTCAATTTTTTATGGGCATAGAATTGACCATATATTATGTATGCAAAGTGAGACAGCCCATTTGTTTGCTCTTATTTACTTGCTACAAAAGAACCTTAGTTTCTTAAGCCAAATAAATCACCTTTAAAACATGTTAATGATCAACAAACATAAACATTCTTCATAAATTTCTGAAACAAAATTATTAACTATTCACATCCAACTTCTATAAATTTCATTGCATGTCCATCTGGCAGACAGCTGCATTATTTATTTGCTGTCACACTCAGTAAATTGATTTACTGGCATTTAAAGGTGTCATCTTTACTCATTACAATTTCAATGATCACTCCAGCACTGCCAGCATTGCACCAATGACCTGAGTTTCAACTTTTAATCTCTACTACGATTGAATTCCACATACAAAACAGTATATGAAGAGACAGAGGAAACTGAAGGACTTGGGTGCTTTGATTTAAAGTTCACTGATCTCTGTACAGTAACAATTTGATGAGAAAGTTAATTTAATGACTCAAGTGCAACATACACTTTTTTGAGCCCAAGGTAAACTTCAGACCTGGCAACACTGCTGTGCAGAATTAAGATAAACGGACTTGATAGACAAGAGGAATGAGGCCGCATGCTTGGAAAGGATTACTGCCTGGAAAGCTTGGGGCAAATGTTGCTTACCCTGAGCCACATCATCTGCATGCTCTCCCAAGTATGCTGCCCAGATATATCAGCTACAGTGCCAGAGACCAGAATTCCATTCCTGCTCTGGAGATATTTCAGGCAGGCAAATAGCAGCAGCCCCCCATCTCACCCCACCTGGCAAGGGGAACCATTTAAAAACAAGCAGTACCCATCAGCTTGGAAAATGCATCAAAACACAAGATATTCAAGATGCTCTAGACTGTGTTCTAGGACACTAAGTGATAAGTACAAGAGATTTTCCAGAAAAGACACAATGACCCCCCCCCAAAGCTCCCTGTGGCTGTCCCCAGTTTGTGTGCTCTAGCACAGCCTCAGGCAAACAGCTCCAGAACCATCCCCACTGACTGAGGCACTTCCAGTGCTTCCACTGGAAACTGAACTCCAGCTGAAATAACACCACCTCCCCTTCACTGACACCCCCAGGCAGCATAGGAACTAAACAGAGCAGTGACCTGCAACTCACAGCCACACACATAGATATAACCACAGCCAAACCGCAGGGAAAGTAGCAGTTTTGATCATGCCTCACTAGAGAAAAATATAATTAAAACCATTAGCTTTGGAAAACTTCCAGCCCTATGAATCTGACAAAGACATTTATGATGATAGAAGAATAATAATGTCCAGTAAAATCTCTGTACATAAAAGCACTAGAAGTGTTTTATAGTCAAAAATCCAAGGAAAGAACATTTTAAATAAGTTAATGTGCATCTCCTACAGAAAAGGAGCAGCGTGACTTTCACATTTCATAAAGTAAAGCTTGACTTCACAGCTATCTGTATCCTATCACACTTTTCCTGTCAGACTAAACATCTCTTGTTTTGATGCAAGTAGAGCAACTTATCTCACAGGGTATTTTTAATGAAAATGAACTCGAGGCTTAAACAAGAAGAACCCAAATCCCTTCTGTGATAGCAAATTTCTGACGCTTCGATCCACTTTGCATTGCTATGCTTTGAAGGATGCCCAAGATGAGAAGGAATTCATAACACCATCCACCAAGAGGGGGGCATTACACTAAAGCATATTGACATGCTTGCTCTTTTTATTGATCCATGCAGCAGGTTCTTACTGGAGGTAACATTAAGAGAAATGTCTCGTTTACTTGAAAAGAAAAAAATAATTTCACAGTTTTTGGATAAAACATTTGGCAGAGTGCTGCCATCTGCACCAATATTTGAAAACCGAGCTATTCAAATATGCATGATTTACTTAATCTTAGCAAGATATTCGAAAATTAGAGGCTTTTTATTACACTTTCCAAAGCTTTTTATTACACTTTGCATATTGAGTATTAGATCCATCTGGAAAAGTGACACTCAAAACAACAATGCCTTTTCAAGTTCATACCACCTTGTTGTATCAGGCTCTTCCTACATACTGAGCATATGAGTTCCAGAAGCTACTTTTGAGAAATAAGGGTAAGGGGAGACAAAATCTACAAAGAATGTTCAAATGGTGACCCTAAAAACTAGAAGGCTCTCAAAAATGTGTATATTCAAGTGTTGTGATGATTTCCTGCCAATTTCTCCTGTTTATTTTAGAGTCAGGCACAAGAGAGAAGCTTAGAACTCCTTTCCTGAATAGGTTTGAGAGTTTTAAGAGGTTAAGAATTTCACAGCTGATTATACTGACAAACAATTCCAATTTTGGATCAGTGCAAGCAGTAAGCGACATAAGAAAGGAACTTCCAACACACATGCGCTGAAGCTGAAGCCTGTTTGGGATTGCACCTGTCAGAGCCCAGAAACTGGAGACAAACTGTGGCCATTCATACTTTATTTAAAGAAAACATCTTCTGTCACCCTGCCTCTCAGTCATCACCCTGGTTTTGTTTCATGTATTTGCTGTTTAAGCCTGGGAAAGGGGGAATGAAGACTTCATTGATTTTAACTAAACAACACAGCTGCCCATTAAACCTTCTTGACTACAGCACTCTACTGAACCCCAATGCTTACAATACAGAAAAATTCCTTCCATTTTATCCTGAGCCTCCCCTGAACAGAACACCTGGAGCAGGCATCCAGGAAAGGGAGCAGAATGCAAGAAAAAACTCCTGGACTGATTCATTAACAAAGTCATCAAAACCAGATACCAAGAGTATCATTAAGCTTTATTATAACAGATCAGTGACATACTCAGGGTAAGGCTTTGGGATAAAGGTAGTTGCAAAGTCCTTCTGCACAGCCTAGAAGTTTCTAATAGCAGCCTGCCAGACCTTTACAGACATTTGCTAAGATCTGGAAGACTACAGACTTCAGAGCAATGTGCTGCTGTGTTCTGAGCTGTTGAGCAAACCACAGGAGGGGGACTGCAAAGCACAAGTGAAAAAGAAATCTCAAGCTGACTTAAAGCCATTTGCTCCAGAAAAACAATAGTTTTCCCAGAAAATGTTCTAAGATGACTCTTACCAAGAGGCTGGATGTGACCCGTTCATCCAAGAAATGCTCAGCAATGAAAGATTTACATGCACTTTACGTTAGGGGCTTTGAACATAAAACTTTCCTCCCACCTTCAAATCTACTTTCCTGAATTTCTTTGTGCGCAATATTTACAATGCCCACTTTCATTCTTAAGCAAGCAGCAGGAAGAGTATCTTCTTTGAGCAAACAGGTCTGGACAGACTGGAGAAATTTGCCAAATATTGATTTTGCTAGGGATGAGCTTGAAATTTCCATCTCATTTCAGCTTCACACAAAATGAACTTTTAGAAACTGATTTTTTAAAACAAATGTGTTATACTGTATTAAAAGAAGTTAATTAAACTACTTCAAATAATGAACTACCTATGATAATTGAGTAATTGAGAGGAGCAGGAATTTATACTTCAGGGTAAAACAGTACACTGGGAAAAATGATGTTGTCCTAAGAGGTTCTGTCTTGCTCGGGCAAGGCCACAGGCAGACATTGTGCCTGACTGGCCCAGATGTGGTTACTGGCAGGAGACAACAGCAAGTCAGCCAACTTATCTAGAGTGTTTTAGTCTACAAGCCTTTTCTCCAGTGGCACTTTCAGACAGGGTTCTTCCCACTCCTTGTCTGTCAGGTTTTATAAACTTAGCTTAATACCTTTGGGTTTATGTTCTATCAAACCAGACTTGGTGAATACAAATAAGTGAAGAAACTGAAAATTCAATACATAAGCCCTTATTTCTGCTGGAAACTAAGTTTAAAAAATGTTATAAGGAATGCAGTCTTCACAGTGTTTGTGTAAAGCATACTGAGCATCCAAGAATTACAGGAGAAGCATTACCTGCTTGTAGTTCTCTGGCTGTCTAATGAGATCTGTTTCTGTGACAGAAAAATGTCCGAGGATCTGGTCCATGTGGGAGCCACTTGTGAATAAATGGATCTGGAACAGATTAATTAAAAATATATTTGTCAGTGCAAGGACCAGATCATTAACATCATTAACTACCATCCAACAGCTGCATGGATTGGAATGTGATGTGACCAGTGGTTACAAACCATTGCCAATGGACATGTACAAGTGTAACTACTATCACGAATACAGCAGCTCTTTTTAAAGCAGCCAGAATGGGAAGGATGAACATGCACCACAATCATCTCACAAAATGGTCCATCTGGTAGTGTTGCCAGAACGACACACAGCAATTGCAACCACTGCTGCCACAGTACTGTGCTGAAGGTTTCTCTTTTCATCCTGTCTTAAAAGCCTTTTTCCTTACAGTACACATGGTCTTGTGCGTGGCATGAAAGGAGAAACCATTTACACCGACAGCAGCAGTCTTAAAAGAGCTAAAGTGTACTCTCAGAATAATTCCTATTTCTTTCTTTAAAGCAGAAAATGCTACCTAGTTACAGTAAGGTTCTCTTTTGCTGCTCTATACTGTTGGCTTTTGCTTACCAAGACCTTGTCCCAGCTGCACTGGTGATAGTATGATCAATTACTGGATGAAGAAGCCTCCCAAGTTAGTCAAGGGAACAATAAAAAGCAATTCCTCCTATTCAGAGCTGATCCCTTTGTTACTGTAATAACTGCAGCTGCCAAACAAGATAGCAGTGCACATTTGTCAGACAATCACTCATATTTCATTAATATTTCTGCCAGAAGACAGAGAATGTTTCCTGCTTTTCTTCCTTTATTCTAATACGAACTTTTTATCACACACTTGGGTATTGACAACTATTTTAAAGTTGACAGGCACTGGGTAATTATCAACCCTTCCGTGAAACTTCAGAATATTTTAGCGTTCCTTTCCCAAAACTCACTGCTGGTGACAACCATCTGTCACATGTGCAGAGCTATGCGAGTTTAAAAATAAAAGAGCACCTCCCCACACAATGTTCTTCCTTTCCACTTGCCACTCCTCTCCCTGCTGCATTCTTGCGTAACTCTGGCCGCCAAACCTTTGGGCCCCCAGCATCAGCCCCTTTTCCAAAGCAGGTGGCAGCAGCATCCCTGACCAAAGCCCAGAACAAATACACTAAAGCTGTAACAACAGAGGAATGAGGTGTTCCCCCGAGACCAGACTAGATGGACACTGGAATAATCCAGTATTTGTATTTTTGCTATCTCTTACAGATAACCAGGACACACTGCAAATAAAACAAGGTTTAAAGAGGGAAAGAGCACCAAGTTAGAAGTAGCAGGTGAGAGGGTGAGAGGCAGAACATGCATAGCTGTTGCTACTTGGCACTGGAATACCCCCAGGTGGAGGCAGGTCTGATCTAACCTTACACTAAGTTTGCAAGAGAGCACAGGCACAGACCCCCACTCTCAGCACCACTTCTGGGGAGTTCCCAGTACCAATTCCTAAATGCCCCTGAGCTCAGACAAGCTGCTCTCCCTGCAGGGCACCTAATTCACCTATGAGAAGATGAAAAGGGGGCTTGCTCATTGGTCACACACATTTGCATGAGAGGGAAAAAATTCTACTGCATTAAAGAATGTGCTTCTGAGATTTAATGGCAAATTCACCTTGGGAAAAAAGCAAAGATTTTCAAACCAACTAGACAAAAAATATATAAATAAACAAGGTAGCAATTCCCAGAGCAACATGGTAGATTTTTTTATGTCAAGATACAGATGCACCTAACAATTGCAGTTTAGCTCACTCATAAATTACTGACAATGAGGTAATTACCCAGCACCAGTCCCTGCCCTCTATTATTCAGAGATCAAGACTTTGTCCTTGTCCCTTTACTCATACTACATCAGATATATAGATACAACCCATCCAATCCACTGCACCCATCTTATTTTATATCGTTTATCCTAGAGGGGGCACAAGAAACCACTCCATTCATAAGTGGTAATTCCCAGTGCTGCTCTGCATTCTTACCGAAAATCCAACTCTTGCTTTTAGTTTCCAACCATATTAAAACCATTATTGTTGCTTTACCATGATCTGATAATTCCAATTATGTTAAACTCTTCTTCAATCATCAAGAATTCCATTTAATATCATTTTGTTCTTACTAACCCACACACAGAGCCCATAATCAGATATTCACCTGCTTAAAAAAAAAATCATCTCTGAACCTGATCTAACCCTCCACTACTTCAGGATGGAAGATAGCTGGAAACAGCCCCAGGAAATCCATCAGTTTTGCACAAACTCATCTGTTCCACTATTTTTCGTAACATGCTGATTGTGGCACAGTGCATTTAACAGAGCCCCCCAAAAATTAAAGTTTTAAACTACACAGGTTCCTACCTGTTTCGCTGAAACTATGCAAGGCTTCTCACTCATATTTTTTAAGGCAAAGTGATAACTTGAAGAGTAAATAAAAACAACTGCTCTCTCCTATGAATTCAAGAGAGATCAAAACCAGGCAGACAGATATTCTTCTGGCATTTGAAAGAAATAGGAAGAAAGAGAAAAGAAGGAACCAAGAGACAGATCTTAACACAGTAATATTCTCCATGTTCCCATATATTTGAAGGCATATCAGGTAAATATGTACCACTGAGAATTTCAAGGGAATTATAATGGTATTACTACATTATACTTTCAAAGCGAGCCAACCTGTCCATGTTAAGAAGCCATTATAATGTTATTCAACAGCTCATAGCCTCAGGCTGCAAAATTCCTCAGAAACAAAGAGGTTAAGATTTCCCTCAAGAAGTCTTCCTCCTACAGCAGGACATGTGTGCTTCTGTAAGCTTCAACGTGCCTTCTGGGAGCTGAAGTCACTGAAAAGCAGCTCACCAGAACAGCTAGCAAAGAGGAGCAGCCAGGGAGGCCAGCTAACGAGTGATTCCCAGCACAGAACCAGCTGTAGCTCCAGGGAGGCTTCCCTCTCTTGGGTACTGCAGAACTTCATCCCATCAACCTTAGGTGGCTGCAGGCAGCAGAGAGTAGACAGAGGACCGACCCAGCAATATCCATACTGAAAAATACAGACTGGAAGAGCAGTCATCTTCTGAGTAAGAATGTATTTTCCAACTGTGCTGTGTTCTTCTCAGAAAGGCCCAAAGAGAGAAAATGGTATTTTAGAGCCCGTGTGAGTCACAGAATGACATCTGTGGAAGTGTCGTCACTAGTTGACAAAAATTACTGATCAGCAGTAAATAAAATTGTTCCACAGTTGAGACACATAACCTGGTAAGTTATTATTTTACAGAGCAAGTAAAACCCATAATTATCATTTTGAAGAGAAAGCCCTCTGTAAATCTGTCAGCATAATTAAAAAACATAACACCCATTAGCCTTTTGCATACTGTGTTTGTGGTTTATTAGAGAAAAGCAGCAGCTCATATAGAGGTCATACTGGGTCAGTTCAGTCTTCTAACACATAAAATAGTTTAAAAGTTTTAAAATTAATGCAGTAGTAAAAACAATTTCTCTAGAAAGAGTCAGGAAATATCAATTATTGTTTATACAGCTGTTAAATTGTGTTATATTTTGTGTTACCATAAATGCTAACATTAATGTGGCACTGTACTGAAGTCCTTCCAAAGTCACTTCTACCTTTCTAGTGTCCTGCTTTTAATTCAGACTAAAATATAAACCAGAGCACTGCACTTTATTACAGCTCTGAACAGAACTCCCACAGCTGCACACATAATACCAGTGTGGGTTCACATATGGAGTTGGAGTAGGGCTCGGTTCCATTCTCCTTTGTGTGCCCCCATAGAAGCAGCCCTGACTGTGAGAATCATCACCAGCATCACTGTTGCCTTCAGTTTAGCCCAGCAATGACTGCTGGAGAAGGCAGTAATGGCAGCTTTGGGAAACTGGATGAACAGGAACATTCTCCCTCCTGCTTATTCCTCCAGATTCTGGAAATTGTGGTCCAGGGACCTGCAGCATAACTAACCTGTCTCTTGTAGTTGTCTGACTGTCCTAACTTCAGCGAACATTCTGCCTTAGATAGCCACAAAGGGGAAAAAAAGTCCAAGTTTATTTCAAAGTACAACTTCCACAGGAGGGTCATCATCTCTCATGGCCCCTGTCAACAAGTTTAGCATGTTGCCCGATCAGCACATTTCTTCACTACTTCAGTGCCTCACCTGGACCATTGAGAATATCTCTCTCTGTACTTGAGCTCCCAGGTCTGACCTGCTCTCAATTCTTCCTTGGACTCATTAACTGCAAGCTGAGGCACTGGAGCTGCCTAATGATTTGTTACTGTCAAGTCTCACATAAATCAGAGCACTGATGATGAGTTATGGAGGCATTTGCCTCACCTACTAGAAAAACCAGCATACCCTAAATAGAGGTAGTTTATCAGGAGGAGAAGATGCCAATCATTTCACTTGAGATTCACCTCTCCCAATCTCATCATGGTCTGTAATCACAGTCCAAAAAGCCAAGGACTGCATGGGCACTTAGAGGGAATTGCTACCTTTGTTCCCAGATCAGGGGAAGTACATCAGCAGTGATCAATGAGAAGCAAAAGGTTATTTTAGATGCTGCACACCCAGCACCTGATCCTTCCTCCCTACGGCTGTCAATCAGACATCCTCCCTAGCAATCAGTTCACAGAACGAACAAAAGGTAACCTCATTATAGTTTTTAGCACTGCTCTGTCAGACACAGGATTAAAACCAAGAAGGCATCTTCATTCAAAGGTAAAGATGATTCTGACAACTTTCTGATGTGTACTTTGAGAAGAAATTTCCCCAAACCACTTTTAGTCTCAAAAAAAGGTTTTCTGTGAAGATTTGGAGTACAGTAATAGCTGGCTCCATTTAAGTTATCCAAAGAGATATAAATGGAGAAAGGAGACCTAGGTAAAACCATACTTAATAACTCTTAGGACTATCTTTAGAACTACATTTTCTAGGTTGTCTCTGGAGTCACCATCACTGTCAACTTTGGGACTGAAGGCTGGTTCCATCCTAAAAAGACAGAATGCTTCCATACGTAACGGTGATTAGACAGGCATCTAGACATTCATAAATGGGAAAAGAACTGGAATCTAAGCAGTGTAGAGACCATAACTGATTCCTGATTTATAAGCAGGTAGATTTTGGGTTTTTCTAAGATGTCCCCTAGTACTTTGGAAAGAGATCTTGCATTTTATTTTGCTATTACTTTCAATATTTATGCTTAACGTTTTGAATCCACGTTTCCAGTGAACTTATAGCTCTGCATCGCTACTTCTTGTCTGGGCAACCAGAATGCTGTGTCTTGTTTCTACCAGGCATTTTCTGAGAAAAACAGCAGCAGCCTATGGTTGCAGAAGTGACTAATGTGCCAACCTGCAAGAGACTTTTATACAATGACAACCTTACAAACACTGTACATGCTACATTTTCTCAGGGTTCTGCCACACTGGGGAAAGATGGACGTGCTTATATTCAGAGTAATTCACTCTTATCTACAGAAAATGCAGAACCAGCAAACAACAATAATTTGTACATTTAGCTCTAGCTGACAAGGCTTTTAAATAATAAACTATGTCATAGTGAGTTAGAAGAATCATTTACCTTGTGCAAAAGTTTGCATTGCTCTTGGTGCTGAGCATGCAAACTGTGCCACTGGAACCTCAGTCTCCCGTTTAACCACTGAAGGTATCGAACATCCACTACGCCTTCCAGCCCACCTTCAGGTCCTGCTTCAGTTGTACCCTCCTGCCTATTAGGCAGATCATCTTCACACTGAAAGCAGAAAAGAATACCAAACTGGTTTTAATTAAAACTTCATTTAAATTTTTCAACATTTTCGAGTCATTCAGTAGCGAACATACAAGATATATATAGGCCAAAGAGGAAGAAAATCGCCCTAAAATGAAGTCAATTCCAGCAGTACAGAGAAATTAGAACACAGGACTGGGAATAGCCTAAACAAGTAGAGAAGTGTGGAATAAATATCAGCTTCTCAGCTGTGACGTGGTGAGCTGTCTCCTCTCCCATCTTTCATTTTCTGTACCCAGGAAGACACAGTGTTCCTGAGACAGCAAGCATGTTCTTTTCCCAGATGGGAAAAATCATATTTTGACTAGATGCTAATATGTCAAAGAACATAAAAAACAGATTTAGCTCCTGCAGTGTCTTCCTGAGACCCTATTTTGTAAATCAATAACTTATATAGGGACAAAATTGTGGGCCTGTGCTTACCCAGCTATTTTCTTTTCTCCATCCAGTATTTCCCGTCTGGCAGGATAGAGGAAAAGAAAAAAATCATGCAGCTGGCAATGGCCAGGAGTCCACAGAGGCACTTCCAGCTATAGTTGTAGCATCTGTCTTGCTTGTTTTGCCTTTTTCTAGAGCAGTTTGGAAGGAAGAAGAGAGAAGCAAGGAGTTCCCATTTGTTCATCTTGTCCCACTTGCCTTCTGCTGCAAATAAAAAACCAACAACAACCAACACCTTCATCTTCTGCTCAAAATTTCTGCAGCACGTTTCTGTTGTATCTCTTTCCTGAGGAACACGGGGAATTCCACCTCCCCCAGCCCCTTGCACAAAGAGATCATTCACATGTACAAACAGATCTCTTCGTTTTCAGCTAAGACACCTGCAGGTTGTAAATTAAAAGGGGAAGAAGACATGGGTAGTTTTACTTCTGATGCCAGTAACACCATTTAAAGTAAAGCTTTCCATTTCATGCAGTCTATAGAAATTACATACAACAAACACAACCCATCATTCCAAACGTTTTTACTACAACATGTCGTAAGAAGTAGAAATAACACAGAACTGCAAAGACCTGGTTATTCAGAATGCCATTCTGAACGGAAGTGTCTCCCAGTTCTTAGACTCTCAAGACATTTCTTTAAAGTGGAAATTTTAAAAGCCTACTTGAAACATGACTGTTTTCAAGAAAACACTTAGGCAGATATTTGGACCCATAGACCTTGACAGTATTTAAACATATGTGCTTCCCTGCTTCACAGATTTCCATGTTCAATGACATCTTAAAAAGATCCAGTTGGCAGGCAAAGCTTGAATGTAGTTCCAATTTGGATCCTAAACTAACAATGCAAACTGTAAAATGAAGAGATTTAATCTTGCCTTAAATGCAGATTTCAACAGAAGTGTGTCTACAACCATGATCAAATAACCCCCTAACACTTGTTTTAACCTAAATATCTCCAGCTGACAAGGGCCTCTATTACAATGAGTGCTCTTATTATTTATAAGCACAAAAATGCTGTTCTGGTCACATACCAGAATGTATCAATATTACAGGTTTGTTCCCTTTGCTCTGTGGCTCAGATAAACACATGCTATAAATCACAGAGGCGCAGGGCTGGTAAAGGGCTTCTCCTTTCAAAGGCACAGATTCATCTTTAACAACAACAACAAAAAAAAAAAAAGGAAAAAAGAGTTTGCGCTAACTCCAATGTCCCTCTTTTTCCTCTGCTCCTTCATCCCCAGGCTCCTAAACCAAGGCACTGCATCCTAGGACACTGCAGTCCGAGCTAAGCATCTCCACAGTTCAGACTGTTTTGCCCCAAACAGGATGGTTTCTGGACCAGAAAACCATACAGATATGATTACCAAGCTGTCCATTAGCATGATTAGCCAAGCAGCTGGATATTAGTCACTACAGCAGAGAAAACTCACGTGTAAAGAACATTAAAACACCTCACATCAGCAGCCAGAAAGCCACATGGCCGAAGACAGACTTGGGAATCCCAGATTAAAATCTGCATTGTCCATAATTTACAGTTCTACTCCAACTTCCCTGGTTAGAGGTTTCAGAACGCCACAAATACTGCTCTCCTGGGGATTTATTTCAGGAAGGAATGGCATTAGACTCGATTGCTTTGGCAGTACAGTGACAAACACCATGCAGAGCTAATTTCATTGTAGCAACCTGCCTTATTAATATTAAAATAAGGAACTCAGCCAATGCATTTTTAACAGGATCCCTCCATTATTTATTTCACAAACTGCACAAAAAATTTACTTTTGCTATGAAATACTTAGCCTGGCATAAAGTAAACAAGGTAAAAAAAAAAAGGTCTTGCATATTATACTGTGACCTCAATTTCCAGTCCCATCTTTACAATCTAAGACTATTTACTGCTCTCCCAGTGGGTGAAAAATCACTATAATACCAGCCCAAGCTACAGGCTTTGCTTCAAATATCACTGTGAATTTATCTAATCTATGCAGCAATCCAGGTACACACCCACATTCACTCTGAAGAGAGCGTATTTTTTAGCCCAGTTCATAAAGAGAGCAGCCAAGGCAACTACCCAGAGACCTCAACGGCCTTCCCACACTTGGAATGCTCCATGCCAGTTTTGGAAGAGATCATTCCATAGCCACTTACCAGAGGAGCATTTTGCTTGTGAGCTGTTTGCTGCAATTACTGTTTCTCTTTGACTCCACTTCAGAGGAGGGATGTGCTTGGATCAGCTACAGGAATGGTGCCCCAGCCTTGCAGCACAAAAGCCACACGAACAAGTATCAATGCCCTCATCACCATGTTGAGTTTTTTCCCATTACTGGTGATGATGCCTTTTCTTGGTCTTAAAATCAAGTGTCAAACACGGTTAGAAGGGAAAAAGGGATTTTACCTTGGTATTTATTTCAAGGAGCCTTAGGTGCACATGTCCAGGTCGAATGCACCTCCATGCACCTCTATGCACACCCACAAAAGATCTGGTCTAACAGTATAGGTCTTAATAATTAGCATATCCATAAAAAATCCCCCAATGAGAGGCTTGAATGAGCCCCCCCCTCCCCAAGGAGCCTTCCCCTGGATGATTCTATCTTGGTTTACAAAATGGGTTCTGGAGAGGACCTTGGGGTCTGGGGCACACTGATCCCTAACTATGAAGCTTCTAAGATGTTTAGTCTCTTAGCTTGACAAACAAGTCCAAGAATGTAGGGAAAAAGCACTAAGAATACAGAAGGTGTAAAAAAGGTATAACAGGGGTATAAAAGAAAAGGCAAAAAAAATCATCATGGCATCAGTGATACCTGAGACGGTCTTGTCAAACTGGGTGATGTGGATCTGCCAGAGCACTCCTGATCAGTGTAACTTAAGAAGACTGATTAAGTAGAAGATAGAATGAAGCCCCTCAATGCCACCATAACTCACCCCAAAGGAGCTTTCTATCCTAAAAGCTGCTGCTAGAACATTTCAGTATCCACTTATTGGCAAGACTAAGAAAAGAAAGCACAAACCTGATCAAAGTGACAAGCATATATTTACACGAGCTCTCTCCAAGCCAATTTCTGAACTATCATCCTGCCCACACTTCAGCAGAACCAGCTCTCCTGGGGTAAAAGATCCTGGAAAAATAAACAGCTCAGCCCCATAACAACTACACATTCCAGGACACCACCCATCACAGTCCCACCTAAGGTAGCTCACAAACTGCAAAACCTACCCCAGGCTCATAAACACACCTCAGGCCTCATAAACACACCTTAGTCAGACCTAAATATGATTAGTCCCAAAAGCATGTATTTAACAATTTTTGCAAGGCAGCCTAGAATTCAGTCTTTAACACACAAGTTTTGCCCTAAACATTCCATCCCATGCTATTTCAAGTCAAATTACAAAAACAGGTGCCGGATCATTCCCAAAAGTGTGAATGGACTTGTGGTTAGACAATGCAGCAAGTGCATCAAAAAAACCCAACACTGCCAATGTCCTCCTGTCAGAATTGTTCTGAGCAGACAAGTCAGAGTCACGAAATACAGTGAACTGAAAACAGCCATCAGATATGGAAGTAGTCAGAGGAAAAGAATAAGGGGTGGGAGAAAGGAGGGTGTGAAAAAAGACATGGTGCTATATCAATTTTCTGTCACATTCCATACATCTGAGGAAACAACTTGTATGCGACATGCTCAGAGAGAAATTAAAGATTAAGAAGTTTCAACTTCAACAGCAGAAATGAAGCTGTTCTTTTTGGTTTGAAATACAAAGCAATCCCGTATGATCAGAAATCAGAGAGCAGGTGTACCAACAGTGGATGGAGATAAATTAAAGAAATACTTCATCATATAAATACTTTATCAAAGAACAACACAGGCATCACTGTGTTTGCAGACATGAGAAGGGAGCATTTTTTCCATGACTTGCTCTATTTGAGGATTTTAGTGACTTGGTATGGAGTTAATCTTGCTCTGTTCATACACCTTGAATTACACAAACTCCAAAAACTGATTTAATGCAAAACTCCTTGCAGATCTGGCGACACGCCATAAGCAGGACTGCAGAGGAAACCCTCTGCTGTGCAACTTCATCTAGATTTTCTATACTATTCCTACTGATACAGGAATCTTTAAGGCTTATAAATTCTTACCTTAATAAATTTGCTGTGCCCTATACAGGCAATGGAAAAAAAAAGGCTGTGCTGCCTGCACTTCTGGAAAACAAGGCGATGGCAGGGCTGGCTCCCCCAGAGATGCTCTTTTCTGACTATGAGCTGCCACCTGTCGGTCCAGGACAGACCCCAGCCACCTCCAGTGCATCCCCAGCAAGCTGTGGCTTTTCCCAGGCATCTTCCAAATCCCCCCAAGCACCAGCTCTCTGCTTCCACAACTGGACAGCCAGCAAACAATTTGCTGTTCACACTACCCATGGAGAAACAAGACTGCTGGAACATGGATAAGACGTTTAACCCATGGATAGATGCACTAGGTCAGCTCCCTGACACTAATCCTTGAGCAGAGCAATACAAAGCAACTGCCAGCTGAAACCTCCAATGCCCACTCCCAGCCCACTCCTCACCTGCACTGGAGTTACTCTGGGTCTAGACAGAGAATATTTACTCCGTTACCACTCAGATCTTAACTACACTAAGCACACAACCTGATATCACAAAGGTGGGTAGGAGCATATTTAGATCCTCACTGCAGGGCTCAGGAAAGGCAAGGCAGTCACAAAAATCAAGCCAATGAAGTGCTTCTGCAGCTTTTACTGAGTGCTCGTTCCGAACTGCTCATAATTCAGACAATGGTTTTGATGTGACATAACATATGTTAACTTCTGTAATTACACATCTTTAAACAGAAGTAGTTGGTTTTTTTTTTTTAATTAAACACCATAGCCAGAAATAACAGCATCAGACATGCTTTCTTAATTAATACAGCCATATATCTATCTGCAGGAGGGGAAAATGTGAAAAGGAACAATCTGAACAGATGAATGAGAAAGGGACAGCACTATTTTCATTAATAGCACCATAAACAACACTAATTGGATTTCCTCCTAGACAAGGCTGGATCCAGATTAGATTTATGCAGGGAAAGATAGATGGTGTAAAAACCCACTCCCACATGGTGCACATACCAATTAAATCTCCAGATATTTGCATGGAAGAGCAAGTTTTCCACAAACATAGGTGCTCACAACATCAAAGTTACGCTCACGTTGCATTCAGCCATTAAAATAAAAAAAAAACAAAGTCCTGTGTTTCCGCAAGGCTTTTTAGCTTTTAAGTTTCAATGCCTTTTGTAAAAATTACTACTCACAACAGCACTCCCAAGAGCTTACTCTTGGCAAAGAGTGAAAAAGAGAAGGTGCTGAGGGAAGACAGAAAATGTGAACACAGCTCTTACCCATGCCTGCCTTGTTCAGACAAGCCTATCTGGCAGTAGCCACAGGCCTGAGGCACTAGAGCAAGTGAGTTCTTTATCCCATCCCTCCTCACTCATTTGGGAGGTTCTTTAAGAGCTCTGCAATACAGCAAAAGCACTATGCCTTTAAAAGAGCTTGGCAGCACTGCCTAATCTTTGGAGCTGCAAGGCTTTAAAAGAACATTAAAATCCCAATGCTCACTGCATTACATATTCAGACAAAACACGGAAACTAAATATACTAAGACCAACACATGACAGGGTAGACCTTAACTGGGAGAGCACAGCGTTCTGCAGGGCTCATGAAATGCAATACACAGATAAAGCCTTGCAGGGCTTCTCCTCTGCCTGCAGCTGCAGCTCCCCTTGCCCACGGCCATTTGCTCCACTGTGGCAAGAGAGGCAGCCCTGGATAAAGATGTAGCTCCCTACAGCAACAGCACACCTGGAGCTAGAGGAAAACAGGGGAAACAGCACCTGCCCTCCAGGAGAGAGGAGGCAGAGCTCTGCCATGGGTAGGAGCCTGCTAGGCCCCTCTTCATACACGAGAAGTCCTCCTGAGAGAAAAGTGCTTTATTTCAAAGGATCCTCCCATGTGAGTTAAACCCAGGTCGCTTACAGTGGGACACCAAAGCAGAGGTTGACCACATTTAAATCAAAAGGCTGCAAAGATAATCAGGACATACCACAGGTACTGGCTGCTCCCTGTCACTGGAGGGCAGGAGAGGCCCTGAAACATCTTAAAATCCCTCTGTTTCACCAACTGCCAAGGAAGGAGCTCCCTATGCTGCATTTCAGCAGAGTACCAGAATGACCACGGTAAACCTTCCTACTAGCAGGCCAGTCCTCATCATCTTCTCCTCACATAGCTCAAGTGACTCCAGTGCCTGTTGCTGAACCCCATCCAGAACACATCAGCTGTAATGTCAGGTTCAAGAAATTTTGCAATTCAGACGTTACCAGAGACACAGCAGATTCAATAAATTATAAGCCTTTCTGATCAGTTCAGACTTGTCTTTTAGAGTGTTTTACTTTGACATGCTGTCTGAAAAAAAACCCAAACACCTCTTAATTGTGTATTCACTGTGTCAAGCAAAGACAAATGTTGGTAACTACACATCCTCCAGTGCAGCACAGGAAAAAGGTACCATGACAAGTTCAAAGTATGCTACAACAGACTTGTCAGCCACACTGAGGTGAGGAAAATTCTGCAGGAGAAACTTCAGGGATCCTGCGCCCTCTGTTCAGGTTTCACAGATGGCTTTTAAAAAAAGAGTGTTCCTTAGCAGCTACTGAATCCAGCAACAGTAATAGCAGGAAAAGGGCAAAAACATAAATGGTGAGAGTTACTAGGAAGACAGCACGACAAAGAGAATAGAAGTGTAAGCTCAGGGAGTAAGGGAGGAAAATCAAAAAATGAAAGCTGACAGACTAATATAGCCCATAAAGATCTGGAAAGTAATTATGCTTCTGAGTCAGAATCAATAAGGTTAATAAAATTCCCTCCTCTATCCTCACTGGAATAGATTAAGACATGGAAAAAAATGCAGAAAACTTATTTTCACTGAAACTAGTGCCAAAGGTTTGCTGGTTTTCTGCTGGGGGGAACATCGAGCTTGGCTGCTACTTTAACACTTTCTTCTAATAACATGGTTTATGGAACAGCAGTGACTGTCAAGTTTTCTGTAAAAGAAAGGCAATTCAACAAGATTAGACCAAGCATAAGCCTTACACTATACTGGAAATAGCCAGTGAGCCAAACTAGACCGTGACAAACAAGAGATTAATCAAATTGCAAACCTAAGAGTCAGAAGGCATGTTTATCTTCATTTTTGCCCACCAGAAGTAATTAAACTGAGTTCACTTTGGCATGCTAGAGACACATGCATGAATTCCAAGTATAAGAGACATAATAGCTCTATTTGTTGATTACTGTAAATTCACAAAAGGGGAGGGGCATCCAATTTCACTCAGAGGGCCAGAAGCAGACAGAGGGAATTAGTGGAAACAAGAACCAGTGTTTGTATGACATCTCCTGATGATCATGAGGGATATAACATCACTACACCCATTTAAAAAGCTCAACAGCCTCCACGCATAATTAGATCACAGGGCACACAGATTAATTTCAGCTGTAGAAATAAAGGCAGTACACGCAGTATTCCTCCCTGGAAACAGAAAGAATATGTGCTCACAGAGTACTGCTATTACCTGCCCAAACCATCACAGATTTGGAGAAAGCTGGGATGGTATCACTAAAATGTAAAAAGCAAGGTAAATATAAATTAGTCAAATACTGAATGTGCTAAAAAGGGAAGTTTATATCAATTACCTGCTTCTCAGAGACAATGAGAACTCCCCAGGTGTGCCTTGCAAGTTCAGTGAAGGAGAGGGTTTCACCTCCAGGTTTTCAGCTGTGTCTTGTACACCAGGATTTGTTATGTGTGAATAGGAATCAATGAACAGCATTTGAGAATAATGTGCCTGTACACGAGCACCAAAGGAACAGAAGACATTGAGACAGACACAACAACACTGCCTATCTGAAATGGAAATCCACGAGGGCTGTCACAAACCTTTGAAAACCAAGTCCATCAATTACTGGCCCAGTGCTTTAAAGCAATTAACAGGTGAGAATTCCCAAGCAGACACTTTGGTAAATCAATGTGAGCCTCCAATTCAGATCGTACTTAAGTCTTTATAGATCCAACAGAGTTAGTGATTACTTCCTCTAAAGAGTTGGCCCATGCAAGGTTTGAACTTTCACTTACTGCTTCTGGAGTCACCAACCTGCTGACAGATGAGAACAATAAATTCAGAGAACAAACTTGAACTACTGCAGCCCAGCTCTAGACTTTACCATGGATCCCCTCCTCCTTCTCCTGCTCCTCCTGCCTGCACAGCAACACAGTTTGCTCCTTTAACTGTTTCCCCCTCCAGTTTACAAACTTCACATGCTACAAGGATCCTCCACTCCTGCTCACCAGGGCAACCTGCCACAGGCACCAGGATCCTGCTCAGGAGACTGCACCATTGCCAAAGAGTAGGAGCTGGAGGCCACGAGAAGAGGTGCCCTGGAGGAATCACATACCTAACACACAAAAGCAGTCATAGAACCCATAGAAGCACCCCGGGCTACTAACCATGCCTGTCCTGACCTACACCCACCTCACAGTGAGTATTGATTACATTGGCCACACTAAGCACCACCTCTTACCACCTTTCATCATCTTTGAGTTTATAATTTCAGGAATCACTTAACTTTTGATTCTGAAGATCTAAGGGCATGTAGAAGTAAGCTTGTGGAAGCTTTTCCCAGCTCAGGATCTAAAGATTAAGAATTCCATGCAGAGCTTGAGCTCTTTGTCCATCATGTGCCATGAATACCCTTGCACCTCTAAAAATCTTTTAGAGCTGATGGAAGTGTTCAATTTGCAGGGAAGAAAACTGTGTTGCTAAGGAACTGCAAAGGAAAAAAAGGCCAGAGTGTGGTATCTGAAATGAAATTAATTAATTTAATTGGCCCTTAATATGTTGAGTATTTGGCATAATAACAGCAATTTAGCAGGCTTTAGGCTTTGTTTCAAACTTAGGCTGAAAGAATAGTCTGAATTTAGATCTATAAATGATTGCACACTTAATTTAGGGATTAGCTCCATTCTCTTTTCTCACACAACAAACCCTGTTCATTTTTGTGGATTTCACACAAAATTTTAAAAGCAAACCACACGAATATCAGTTTGAACTACAGCTATGCCTACGGTTATTGAGACTCCTTTTCTTTTAAATGAAGACAAAGGGTCAGGATTCTCTCCAAGTTTCTTCTCACTAGCAGACCAACAGATGTACTTTTCCAGCAAGTACTGGCTTTCATGCTTTGCTCATTTTGGCAGAGATCTCAGCCATGCACAGAACCAAATACTATCTCATGGGTTTTTGTTTTGCAACATTCCACTTCAGGAAAATATTTTCAATTGTTTGTAATCATTGAAGATTCCGTACCGTGGAAGATTTTTCAAGTTCTCAACCGAGAATTTCATTTCAGTTGTTTTAAAGAGCATTTCCTTTTCTCTCTTCTATTTTTTGAGACAGATCTTTCCTGAGTGAAGGTTTTTTCCTCTTCTTTTACCTTTTTCCTTCACTTTACTTAAATAGAAGAGTTAAGACTGCAGAGACTACATCTCTGGTGTGTTAGCTTACAAGATGTCAGGTAGCAAAGTAAAAACCTCACCTTCCCCCTCTCTAAGATTTTGGGGCTCTGTTGCTGAACACTGTCTGGCTGGTAAGCAGGCTTTGCCACATGGTTATCTCACAAAATAACAGCCAGCAAATAATAGTATCTAACAACAAAAAAACTGTGACAGGTTTATGAAACAAACAACAGGCTTTCATGAGTGGCTTACAAGGAGCTGATCTACTGACCAAAATGAGGTGTGTTACCCACCTATCTCCTCCTCATCCACCATTGCTGCCTTGCATCCTTGCCAGTGCATTCCTAGATCTTCATTTGGTTGGCTCTTAAAGGTTGAATTTATTGGTTTTGCAATGCCTAGTTGATCAAATAAAAGATAAGACCTCTCCCTCAAAATTCCATTTGTTTTAACTTTCTTGTGATGGAGAATCACAAAACCCACTAGTTATGCTGTAACTCCATTCTTTTTTCTTTTTTTTGCCTTGCAAATATCTATTTATTGGAGCACGAAAACTGCTGGATCAACGCCATACAAGAAATGTTTCCATTAATACAATGAGCTTTATGTACACAAGCTAACTCCAACTTCCAGTCTATACAATTTTTGCCTGGTCTATTGAAAAAAGAAATTTCAGACTCAAACCTTTCCCAACACCATTTTGGACAATTATTGGGTAAAAACATTTAACATGCATTCCATGCTTTTTGAGAAACACAAGTACAGGAGGTGAGAATTGCAGTTAAAGACACACCAATATGTGTGGCTGTAAGAGATAACATTGTATTACCATAGTTCTTTCATCCCTTTTTGGGAAATGCAAAACTTAAAGCCTTCAGAGAAAATAATACAGGTGCTGCCCCATTCCCTGAATTCATGTCACGTTTCACTTGTCACTCTTTTGTAATAGAAATTAATGACACAAAAAAACCTGCCACCACAGATGAAAAACAAGTAAAAGGTAAAATAGAGGTCTGAAGTAAAAAGTTCTCCAGCACTATGTTTTTTTCTGAAATCTCAAGGCACCCTTCACATAAGTGCATGGCACTGCCACTCACAGCTCAGCCTCTTGTGCTCCCTCTTGTGTGCAGCAAATAATTGTAGTGCAGCAAGAGAGGTCGCTTTCCTCAAAATACTGCTTATAATGTTGTTACAAAGAGGATTCCTTCCTTTGAACTGTCTTCCATTTGTACAAGTGTCTTCCTTCTGTTTTTATATTGCAGCTTTCCAAACTTTTGTTTTCCTGCTTTGCTGTCCCCTAAAAAGGCTCTAGAAAACCAGGCAGCCTACAGCCTAAGGGAAAAATATATATGGGGTCATGAAAGACCACAGGCCTTAGACATCACAAGATTATCAGCAGGTAGGGTTTCTGACCTACAGTGTCCTTTACAAAAAAACTAAAAAATTCTGTGAGCCTGTCATTTTGAACCAGGCTGATAAGTAATGAGTGTCTGACTAGAAGATGGTTACTTAGAAAAGACTTTCTATGTACTAAGAGCTTTTTACTGATGGAAAAAACATACTCCACTGTGCTCTCAAAGAGGTTAAAATGTCATTAGTTACCTCAAGAGCAGTAGCTGCCATCTGAGATCCTGTTGTTTGTAACAAGTATTATTTGCCTTACCCTTACTTGCTCTACCCAGTGCCAGCACAGCCAGCATTCACTGCTAACCTGTTTGCCTGCCCTGCAGAACCATTCATGGTTCAGTCTGGGAGCTGAGAACTCAGAAGCAGAGAGATTAAAGACATTCACTTACTTGCACTCCTCCACAGCGGTCTCACCTAGACTGGAAATAGAAATCAGGGAATTCAGGCAGGGGTGGGAGTTTGATAAAGAACCCAGATGACCTGCACATAGAAAGCTTAGAGAAGGGAAAGAAAACAGATGCTGGCTCCTGTAAGACTTTTTTAAAGCTGAAGTCACTTACCTGTCAAGGTACCACCCATCACACACTGGTGATAACACAGCTGCTGTCACAGAACGTGACTCATGGACAGGGTAAGGTGGAAGGACACAACCATGCTCACCGTGCACACAGAGGTTTCATCCCCAGTCTTTACTCTGTTCCGAGCCAGAAGCTGCTCCAAGAGGCCCAGTCTGTGCAGCAGCCAGGAAAATGCCAACAGCAGTTCCCGACTTCCCACGGAGCCATCGGGGGGGAGCTGATGGAGCTGTGGCCTGTCATAGCCATGGTACCACAGCGCTGACTTCACAAACCTGATCTGGGTATCTGAAAAGAAAACAATTGAGAATAACACACTGCACACAATGCATTTATCCACTCAGTTCCAGAAACTGCTGCCTCCTCTGAGGGTAATATTTTTCATCCAGCCTCAGGAAGACAGTGGGGACTCAGTCTACATCAACAACTGGTGAAGGGCAGGAGGTAAAGGGTAAAAGCCTTCTTTATGCTGCCCCATTCTGATTACAGGAACGACTGCTCAGGGAAAAAAAGAAATTCAAAGTTGGGATTAAGACCAGTAATGGCCTCTTGGAAATTAACAAAGGCAACAAAGGTAACTAGCCAACCCCACTACAACAGGACTCCAATTCACCTATTCATTTTTTATGAGTCACCAAGCATACTATGAATTAGTAAACACTCTGAATCACTTTACTCCTGAACGAAACAGGAATTTAGAGATAGGAGTTTCACAGCCTGCTGCAAATCTCTGAGCACCAGAGAGCAGAGATAATGCAGCACAGCACATGGGCTATTAAATTCTCAGGAATGCTCTGATCCATATTCCTTCACACCAGCAAATGTTACCTGACAGCTACAAGACAGGCACTGCAGGACTGTAAAATACTGAGGAAACACAGAGAAAGTTGTTATTAAAAAAGGTTCTGCACAGTAAGCCGTGGCTCTGTCCTAAGTCAAAAATAGAATAAAGAACATAATTAGGAGGACAATGAAAACAACACATACTGGCTAAGAACCAACAGTTGTAAAAGGAAGACCTGCTCAGAAAGTTTCTGGAATTCTCCAAAGGCAACAAGAAGCAAGTGATTAAGGAAGATTCAACCAATTCAAGACATTTAGACTTCCCACTGGGATTCAGCTTGCACAAAGAAACCAAGGCACTGCAGTGGAGGGAGAGGAAAAGCCCTTGAATCAATGACAAGTGCCCAGCAGACAAGAACCAGAGGGCAGGAACAAATAGTGGTTTCACATGAGGGCTCTGTGCTAAACAGCTGCTGTTCAAACAACTCAAAATGACACTTAAACAATGTGACACTGACAGAAAACTTGCTGCTGATGTGATATTAGTAGTAAAGAATGCAGGCAGATCACGAAGGACTGCAGAACCTTGAGCCCATGCTTTAAAATGACAGATAAAAGTATTTTTAGAAAAAATGAAAAATTACGCGCTCAAAGAAAGAAACGTTCCTAACTTTACTGACATAAGAATGAGGCTGGAACTGATCAGTGGACTCAGGAACACAATCTCACATGATAAAGTTTTTAATGACAGTGTCACAATTGGTTCTGACATGCATCCAAAGGCAAACTCGATGTGAGAAACCTAGAAAGGACACTAAACAGAACACAAATACCCACCGTGACCCTTATTTCTTCACTCCCACAAAGGCTACAGAAGATTTAGAAAGAAATAAAGAGAAAGGACAATTACAGAACAGCTGCATTGTAAGAAGCAATGAAGTAGGACAAGAAGATGAGCAAGAATGGATATGACAAAACTCTTCAAAATCGCGAGTGCTGTGCAATGGGTCAAGAGTGGATAATTTATTTGCACAACATTCAATACAAGAACTGTGAGCCATCAAAGCAAGTGAGTCAAACCACAATATGAGATGCTCTTCACACACGCAGCAAAATTCTGAAATTGCTCACTGTGGAACACTGTGGACTCTTAAGAGTCACCCAGGCTCAAGGAGGAACTGGATTTACAGAACAGGACTTCACGGAAAGTTATGAAACACAAATGTATTCTCTCTGGATTGGAAAGTCTGAGATGTAAACTACTAGAGGCTGAAGGAATATTCCCCCACCGCGTGAAAGCATCCATCTAGATTTGCTCTTTTCTTTCCCTTGGGCATTCACTTTGACAGCTGTCACAGCTGGGTGGAGCTAGAGGAATCTACAGTTTGATGCAGTTTAGGCATTTTTACAAAGCAAAAGACCTAAATCACTCCATTTGCTCTTTCCACAGAACCTGTGAATGAAACAAGCAGCTTCCCTTCCCCACGTTAGGGTGGCAGAAATGCCTATGGCTTGCTAAAAATCCTGCCATAGATGCGCACTCCAATCCCTCAAGCACAAGAGGAGCATGGAGATATTACAGATTTTATTTTGATCACTCTTGAACATTCTGATATGAGCAGGGTTTTTTTCAGGTTGTCCTGTCCTTTTTTTGCGTGCACTTGTCAAGAAAGGAACTGCCATAACAGGTAAAGGCAGAAATACTCCAAAAGGAAGGATGATCAGTTCATGCTTTCCTCCTTTTTCAAAGCAAACAAGCATCCCATGCTGCCATCTGCAGTTCAAGGAGCTCCTCTAAAAATCACATATCAAAGTGGCGGAAAGGAGAGCATGTCAGGTGTTTTTTTTTTTTTAATCACCATTTCCCTGCTCTGATATATCACTCAGGCAAGATCCACCAAGGCAATTCACCACCTGAATTTCTGTGTTCTGTGTTTCTGTTCTGGTCCTTTATCTCCCCCTCTTTCATGTCTCCCTCTGCAACACACTGCCCTCACAGGAGAGGGCATAACTGGTGCATCAGTCAGGAACTGGGAGTGAGCAGCCAAAGCATGGATCTGGAACTGGGGCTCAAAGAGCCTTCCCATGACCTTAGAGAAGTCACTTTATTTTCCTCACATCTGGAGTGCTCTACTTAAAAGGCAACAGTGATAAATGGCAGTAAAGGTTATGTAAGCACCCAGGACCAAGATGGATTCCTCCAGAACATGAAACCAAGAGATAGGAAAAAACATCACTCAGATAGAAGATAACACCAGTCACTCAGACACCTCTTTGACATCTTCTTATGGCATTAGGATTAGGTAATTTATAGACAACGACCTACACAGGCCTTCCAACTAATCTTCATCTTCACATTTATTATTTACAAAAGTATATTCAGCAAGTGAGACCAAGCTGGGGAGGAACCTCAGGGTTCAGCTCACTTAGAACTATACTCAAGGCTGTGCTCTTCCACTGTGAGTCCTGACAAGTATTTTGAGTGATTTCCAAGATGATATTCAAATAAGGGCTATGGACTATCCTAGCGGGCTAAAATGGAAAGGAACTATAAACCAAGTACAAGAACAGACACATACATTACTTCATGCACTCAGACAAGAAACACCTGCATAGGTAGTGGTATTATGGGAAACTACTGCTTCAGAACAACATTTTCTGCTACCTTTGTCAAACAAACAAAAATATATTGCAGCTCCAGACCCCTTTCCCATGCTATAAAATCTGAGCAGCAGTTCCAGAAAAGAAATGTTTCCTCCAACTATCAAAATGCATACTGCACTGCTACCTGGTGTGGCTGTCAGGTTGTTAACCAAATTCATCAGCCTCCATGAAGAATGAACAAGCAGCATGAAACCATTAATCATGATTTCATCTGCAAGATTATGCCTGGAGTACTATCACACAGCTTACTCTGACTCTCCACTGTCCAGAGACACACTGCTGTGACATGTTTAAGGGGCTGGAGTTTACAAACAGTTTACACCTAAGTTTACAGTAAGTGCTTTTCACTGTGTGAAGAAAAAATTCTCCCAGAACAAGAAACCAGGAGCCAGTTGCAGAATTTTCTAACCACTGACTGGCAGGCTTCAGGGATTCCTGAACCAGCCAAAGATCAGTGTTTCCTTTGGAAAAATAAAGGATACAAGGCCACTGGAGAATGGCTTCTCTTTTCCAGAAAGCCGTTTCTATGCACACAGTAACCCTTACACCAAAGGAGTCCTCACAGCTTTCCTCTGGGATCTGGCAACTGCTGCTCTCCGTGCTCTAACCAAGGTAATTAAGAGGTTGTACAAAAGGAGCAAAGAAGAGAAAAGCTTGATCTGTGGACTAAGGCACTCGACTTGGATTAGAGGAATCTGTTTCAATTCTCTACTGTACAGCAGGATTCTATACAAACCTGAGAAAGTTATTTAGTGCCTATGCCCAAGGCTTATTTCATTTGCATTAAATACACAAGAGACCAGAGCTGGGGCAGAGAAGAAAAGCAGTAATATATTGATTGTGTTCACAGCAGACAACTCATCCACTTGCCAAGCAAAAGTAATTAGTGTCATTTGAAAAACAGTACAGCTCTCCAACCTGAATTTCAGCTTTAATCACCAAGTTGTGACTAAAAAGGTTTCTAAAAATCAGCTGAGCAGTTCTGAGCAGAACCACACATTGCTACCTCACAATACAGCAGTGGAGGCTGTGTTTGCTCTCTCTAGAGCCAGCAACCTGCCACATGCACTTGGAAATTCCATCCCCAAATGCTACAGGCAATTAGTATGGGAGCAGCCAGGATCCAATAAGGTTGCACATGTGCAGGACCACATCCACGATGCTGTGGGAGACAGTCAATAAACAGACTTGCCATATACAGCAGATTGTGGATGACTGGAAAAATAAAAACAGCCAAATGAAAAACAGAAGTCCTCTGAGTAACAGGACTTCCTGCTGAACCACCAGCAAAACTATGCTGGTTTTGCTCTGCATTCCACAGTTTGTAACCTTTTTTAATTCCATTTAGAGCCAGCAAACTCTCAGCTAATCAGGGGCTTATACAATGCTGTTTAGGGTGTTTTGCTTTCAAGGGCAAAAGTGAATTTTAAGTGGTTTTGGTATGAGGAGACCTTGATTAATCACAATACAATTCTCATATAATGCAAAGGCCCTAGATAGACATGTTTTATTGAATTCTCAATGAAAAGGCCCTAGATAGGCATATTTCAAGAGACAAGATGGGGACTGGTGGTGTACTTGGAATAACATACATTTAAGACGTAAACAGTCTTCTGCTATTGTGAGAAGCCAACCTACATTCAGCTCCTCTCTGGAGTAGTGGCCCTGTCCATAAAGACATTACTCACAGCCCCCCTAGAATAATCACACACACTCTATTTCTTGTTCTGTCTAGAACTTCAATCCAAAACACTGCCTTTATGGTCCTCATGTTGCAATTCATGGCTCTGACACAGGACTGGATAGAAAAGTACCAACAGAATCATGCATGGAATAGGAAAAGAAGGAATCAAAGGAAAACCAAATCTATTCCTCTAACTGTCTTTGCAAATACTGAGAATGCATAACATCATTGCAGAGATTTACCTGCAATAAAATGTCAAAGGGATGCAAGAGCCTGGGGAAACATCCACGTTTCCAGGACAAAGCACATCAAAGAGGAGCAAACCCACCTCACAGTACATTTACTCATCAGTAAACCTGGTGCCCAATACGTTGGTGGCACAGGTATTCAAAATGGAGCACTCATGACAGGGAGCAAGGAGCCACATAAAAGGTGCTACAAAACTAGTCCCAGTCCTTCCCTGGGACAGATGGAAATTGCAGGCAGCCAGACTGACCACGTTACCTATGGCGTCAGACTCTGTCCACCTGCTCCCGTGGATCTGTTTCAGAAGCACATAGAGCAGCCTCCAGAAATCCAGGCTCTGCAAAAGACAGGGGTGGAACGGGAGATCAGCAAAGTATCTGCCACATTACTTACTCTTAATTAGGCAATTAAGCCCATATCTGAACATCATACATGGAACAGCACACCTGCATCCAGCCAGCACCATCTGATTACGTAGGTTTAGGTACTACCTGTTGCATGAACACAGAATCTACAGAAAGGTGGACCCAGGAAGAAAAGGGCTAATGCTGGCTGTACAGCAAGACCCAGCACTTCTACAGTGAGACACGTGTAGAGGAGCATGGATTCCAAAATGTGCTCTGACACAACCACATACGGCACAACTCACCAGTAGCCAAACAAGCACTCGAACACTGGTAAGATCTGACCATGACAGTGTCAAAAACTCACAGAATGGGCTGCAACTAGGAATCATTTCTTGGCCATGCAAGGACAGCATGGTGACAAACTCAGTGATTCTTGCAGCTGGAATTTCAGTCAACACTCGTAAAATCCTTAAAATAGCTGAGGAAGGGAGGTACCCTGTGTGCGAGCTGGAGGCCTCGGAGGCAAAGCAGCAACACCCAAGCTGGGGTACCGTAAAGGGCAGCAAACCTCAGGTGACACTGAAAGGTGTTGCAGACCAAGGTGAAATACCAAGCCTTAAGTTAAAACCACAGCAAGACAAAACCCTTCCCAGAGCAGCGAGTTTGCTGAGAGCTCCCTAACACGTGTCAGCTGGGCCCACACCGAAGCGGGACCACAGCGAAGCCCCGCACGCAGGTGCCTGTCCCAAGGCTCAGCGTCCCTCGCGCTGCCATCCAGACCCCGTCCCCGGGCCCAGCCCCGCTCGGAGCTCGCTCCCCGCTGCCCTGTGCCTGTGCCCCGCAGGAGGCGGCGCGGGGCGGGCGGGGGTCTCCGGGCGGAGCGGCCGGCGCTCACCGCCTGCGGCCGGTCGAACCTGGCGCGGCGCAGGGTGTCGGGGGCGGGCCGGGCGCGGGGCGGCAGGGCCCGGCACAGCGCCCC